>NW_016158203.1:0-126823 GCF_001687245.7 Rhagoletis zephyria | reverse complement strand
ACCCTTATTCAGTGTCAACTCTGTTACTGTTGAAAAACGGTGAGTAAAGTGATTTTTTATTTATTTTATAATTTTTTTATAAATATTTTATGTACATTAATTAAGTGGACAAATAAATTCTCCAAAATTCGAATAAAAAGCTAAAATATGGTATTTTTGAGTTAATTTGTCCCCTCTGTTACCGGTCCACTCTGTGACTTATTAACTCCAAAAACTCCAAAAATTAAAAAAAATACTGCTGGTTATGGATTCCTATTGTTGATACCATCCGTAACCACATGAGGCCAATTATAAACATATTTGGCCAACTTAATTTTTAAAAATTACAAAATTCAAAATGGTCATGTTTTTTAAGAACGACCCAGGTATGGATGAAGCGATGAACTGACGGATGGACATGGAGCTGAGTTGGTTGGGTGAATCAAACAAAGCATATTATTTGCTGGCTATGCGCAATTTACTTTGATTTCTGTGTATGTATATGTATCAGCAACAGCACCAACAGTTGTTGTGGTTGCTCGAAATGCAAAGTTGCACTTTACTTACACACGTGCATACATACGAGCTTTTTTAAATATACATGCAGATGTTTATGTGCTTCATTATGTGTGTGGTTGTGCATCTCAATGCATTGTAAAGCCACCGACAAACGACCGGAAATCGATGCAATCTAAATTATTTACTTGCTGCCTGCAGCGCGCGCTGCTCAGAACGGCGACAACGGCAGCTATGGCAGCATGTAAATATACATACATATTTGCACTTAAGCGCAGGAACATGTATGTATGTATACGTACTTAATTATACTTATTACTATGCTATACAAGTATGTAATGTAGCTTGCATGTTGACAAAATTAAGGAGTGGCTCTCAGAAGCGGATTATGCCACGGTCACCAAGCTGCCGCCAGGCAAATCAAATAGGTACCCCTTATAATTGCATTTGTGTGTTTTTTGTCATTTATTATTTACCATGTGCTGTTGTTTACTTACAAGTTACCTAGCTTTCCAAGGCAATTGCCCGACAGAGCACCTTCAAACAGCACCATCGGCAGTGCAATCACGACCTTAGTCTGAACCAGCACATCGCGATCAACTCAAAGCAAACAATTTTTTTCTTAATCGAAAAGAATCGACTGAGAGTTCTCGCTCAAGCTTAACGTCAAGGTAAACTACGAGTATACATAGATACTTGACTATATTTTTGAGGTAAAAAGTAGATGGCTAGTTAGGCAATTGGGTGTAACGCAAATCTCCGTATAAGAGAGAGTCCCTAACCTAGTACATTCAACATGCCTTCGGCTTCCCTGATGAATCCTAAAAGTGACTTGATAGGCGACCTCTTTACTTAAAATAATTTTAACTTTGTCTGACCAAGGCTGGACAGTCTTCTTCTTCGTATTAGGCGCGTAATCGCCCAAGCGATTTTGGCCGAGTTTCTCTTCTGTGTTAACTGACGCCAATTGGAAATGCCAAGTGAAGCCAAGTCCTTCTCCACCTTGTCTTTCAATCGCAGTGGGGGTCTTCCCTCTTCCTCTGCTACCACCATCGGGTTCCGAGTTGAATACTTTCAGAGCTGAAGCGTCGGTGTCTATTCGAACGACACGGCCAAGCCAGCGGAGCCGCTGTATTATAATTCTCTGCACTATGTCCATGTCGTTGTAAAGCTGATACAGCTCATCATTCCATCGTCTGCGGTACTTGCCGTCGCAAACGCGTGAAGGCCCGTAAATCTTCCGCAAAGTCTTTCTCTCGAATGCTCCAAGAGTCGCCTCATCGGATGTTGTCATTGTTCATGCTTCTGCGCCATATACCTGGACAGTCACGGAACATATATTTTGAAGTCTCATCGCCCACAACGCAGAGCCGAAATTATGTTTTTGGTGATTACACCTACTCGGTGCATGCGTGATCTCAGTTAACCAGTTCGGTACAAAAAAACGTAGCCTCATGTATACGGCCTTATATCGCTCCCCATTACCTAATACGTTCAAAGTGTATCCACTCAATAAATATGGCTATCGTAGAGAACCAACTGAGAAAAAAAGCTGTTAAAGATCCTTCCCGTGCCAACTCGTCAGCGAGCTCGTACCCAGCACCGTGTTACCGTATTTTGGACTGCCATAATTTGTTGCGTGTCAAAGCAGATTGGATTTCATCGTCTTGGCTATCTGAAAAGAGAACTTGGAAGGACCTCTTCAAACCCATTGTCTATGTTTTATTCGGTGCAGATTAAGATTGCTAATACTTCAGCCTGAAAAAGTTTGGTACCTGGTCCATAAATATCTGCATATTCTCTTTCCTCCGTCCTTCAGCAAGGAGCAGGGAGCACTTTTGCCAATCTTCGCGGTTTGGGATCTTCACTATCTGCCAAAGCAGATCTCTTTACTTATGGAATCAGAAGTTCTGCATATTTCCAACTGTGGTATCTTTCTGAGAATGCCTGTATGGAGCTTCCTCGTATGGGAGCCGTCGTAAGATAACCGAAATGGCTCTCGCTCGTGGTTTCTTTTTCTTGAGTAAAATAATGGAGATGAGTTCATTCTAAATACAAGCGACTCTAGAGCCGTAGTTTTTTGCTGTGTCTTCTGCCCTCACGCTACGGCGGCGTCTTGAGATAGAGCCACCCTATCGGTCTTGCGTTGAAGTCCCATGTTCTTCCAAAAAGTCTTCTGCAGGCCCACATAACACCTGTAGCTTTAGCAACAGTTTTCTCGTGATGATAACTTCAGTTAAGCCTCTTGTCTAGCGTAATCCCTAGATATTTGACTTCATCACAGTATTAAAGCACTGTCCCTGAAAGAGTACCCGAACCTAGGTTTGGTTTATACCTTTTTGCAAACTGTACAATAGCAGCCTTTTGAGAATTTATACTGAGGCCCGAATTGTCACAGCGGTTTGAGACCACACGAAGAGCTGCTTGTAACGTCTGATAGACTGCTGCCGAATTTTCCTGTACCTAAAATTCCCAGGTCTTCTGCGTACCAAACAGCTTCGTAACTGCATTGAGGTACTCTGATTAAGAGGTCGCCTATCACAAGCGACCAAAGCAAAGAACTCCTCTTTGCGGCCAGCCTCTCATGTCTCTGATCCTCGCTTTAGTATTTCTATGGACGATATTTTTCAAGCTCACGAAACATTGACAACATTTTTTATTATTATTTTTTTTTTTCAATATAATTTGGACCATCTTATTACCCCAAACTTTAGCTTCGGGCCTTTGTTCATATGTGGGACATAAGAATAGAAAACATACATACATACATATGTGTATGTATATATGTATGTAGAAACAAAACTCGTTGTCAACAATCATTCAAGATGACGAATATGATAAAAGTGTCATTACTATTTGTCAACGCAGCTACTGGCATTGCAATGATGGCAGTTTACTGTTTGTTCGCGTGTGTGTATTTATGAAAAAGATTACAAACATTCAAAACAAACTTTATTGCCGGTTATTTATTTACCACCAAATTCAGAAACGTGCCACTTCAACTAAATATTACTATTGAGTACAAATTATGCGTTTTAGTGTTAATTACATGTCATTTTACACTCAGAATATGTACATATGTACTTTATATACTATGTAGGTAAATAGCAGTTTGACTAATGGTTGGTGTAAGTAAACAATAATAAAATGTTCAATTTGTTTTTACATTAGAATGGGTCGCAAAAAAGGATGTTTCGCCTTTTTAGTTTGAAAGTCGACGTCCTCTCTGGGGGTCGGGTATAAGCTCTATCTGTGTCCGGAGAAGGAATTAATCGCAATGCCGGAATACGCAGTTAGCTCTCTTATAATAGCAGTTGGAGGCGGTAGTGATAAAAATGGTGCAAGGCCCTTCAAATGAACCGGCATTTCTCTAAAGCAGCATCAGCTGCATTCTTCTTCTTCTTATTTGTCACTATGAAGGCTCGTCGTTTTTCGCCAAAATGAATAACTTCGTCAACAGCCTGTCTCTTTTGCGAAGTTACCTCATTTTTCCATACCAAATGCAGATAGGTTTTTGCGGCGGACATGGTTTCACTATCCAACCACGGGTACCGAATCGAAGAATCTTTTCACCAGAGCACCATCATTTATGACTACCGCATGTCAAAGCCAGCAAAATGTTTGTGTTTTCTTAGGTATATTTTATTTCTGAACTATAAAAAAAGAGGGAGCTTCGGTGGGGTCACTCCGACATTTCGGTTTAAGGGCTCACTGAAGTCTGCAACGTCTGTTCACCCAGTAGGTGCGCTGTAAGCGGGTGGTTGTCTTGGAGCAAGCGGCTCGCTAAATAAACGTCTATTTGGTTGCGAAACCACCCCCGTCCCAGCAATGGGTTGTGACCGACAAAAACCCCTTCCAGTGAAGAAGCAAAGCAGTGCCTCGGATGTGACCCCGCCCAGAACCACACTGCGATCAGACGCAACGCCTGCTATGTAGGACCGCTATAGGGGTCTGATGTCAGTTCACAGAAAACATTGATGCATCGATTCGAATTCGAACCGGCAAACATCGCTTTGTCTGAAGTCAAAGAAAGCGAGATGCAGTTTTAAAGCTTATAAAATTTTGATAATATAAAATGCAAGTTTTAACTGCTTTAGTTTTTAATATTTTTTCTTTTGCTGGCTTGCACTTTGTCATACTAAAATTTTATGAGCTATAAAACTGCATACCCAAAAATGTTCCAAAGGCTCATATTAAAAAGTTCAAAATGTTGATGAAAATTTGTAAAATTTTTCTAAATTTTGTATAAAATATGAAACATTCTGCCTTATCCTGAGTTTCGCCCGAAAAAAATTCACCCGAAAATGTTTCGTCCACCCATAGTAAATACATGAAAATTAAAAGTGAAAAGTGAACCGGTTCGGGGACAATGAAACTCTTGATAAGGCTGATGGTTTATCATGGTTTTGGCTAAAGCTTGAACACAATTTTTACAGAAAATAGTAACTTCAAAAACGTTATGAATATGAAAAAAATCAACACGTGCACACTTGTTTGAGTCACCGTAATATATGATAACATCAAAATAAAATTTGTTAAATTGTTTGAAATTGGTTTAGCTTTATTTCCATACTGGAGGAAAATTCCAAGCATATCGATGCTTCGATCTACGCGATCCGATGCATCGATGAGAGGAAAAACATTGATGTATTTTTGCCACTGACATCCCTATTTACTCATAGATATTGATCAAATTTCATGAAAACAAAAACAGTTTTGTGATATAAGCCTTTACATACATATGTACGTACATATGTATGCACTAACAAACATACTTACATACATATATCGTATATGCTTTAAAAGTTTTTCAAACAAACAATATAATTAGGCTTAACGATTAGAGAATTTGTATTCTATGGGCATTATATCCGGCTTATCAACATCATTCAAAATTTCAACAAACTTTGCCTCACAACACAAACATACAAACGTACTTACGCTAATGCAGAAAACATTTTTAACTAACATTAAGCTAAAGTAGCAACTTCAACTTCAGTTTGAAGCGTAAATTCCCAATATATATTTAGTTTAATAGTTTCGATAGGACTCGAAGGAATATATATATATATATATATATATGTGTATACTTGGGAGTGTGAGGCATGCCCATGATGTTTTTTTAAGGAACACCCTAATGTATGCAGGTAGATACATATGCACCCACATACACTCACAAGTATACATATAAATACTTATATATATATATATATATTAGGGTGGGTCAATTAGTAGGTCAATTAAAAAAGTTGATTCATATCCTTGCGATTCTGGTACTATGGACCATAACAAACATTTTCGCCCAAGGAACCATACCTCTAAAATCATTTTCGAGCCTGCCAAAATTTTTTGGTAGATATTTTCAAAAATACCAAATAAACGACCTCTTAGATGCATTTCAAAGACAAAAAAATATTATTGAAAATGTGTATACGGGGGTTTTTTGGGTCAGAGAATCCATTTTTCGCATTAATTTTTAATTTTGATCGCCACCAGAGTGCGTTTTTGAACAATTTTTTGGATTTTTCACTTTTTTTGGGGGAAATTGACGAACTTATTGCTCAAATAGTCAAATCTTTGACTTTCTAATAATTTAAAATAATGGAAAAATATTTATTTCTTTATTTTGCTTTATTTTTTTATTTTTTATTTTTTTTATTTTTTTTTATTTTTTTGCGATCAAAATTAAAAATTAATGCGAAAAATGGATTCTCTGACCCAAAAAACCCCCGTATACACATTTTCAATAATATTTTTTTGTCTTTGAAATGCATCTAAGAGGTCGTTTATTTGGTATTTTTGAAAATATCTACCAAAAAATTTTGGCAGGCTCGAAAATGATTTTAGAGGTATGGTTCCTTGGGCGAAAATGTTTGTTATGGTCCATAGTACCAGAATCGCAAGGATATGAATCAACTTTTTTAATTGACCCACCCTAATATATATATATATATATAAGTATATATATGTATACTTGTGAGTGTATGTGGGTGCATATGTATCTACCTGCATACATTAGGGTGTTCCTAAAAAAAAACATCATTGGCATGCCTTTATTTAGTCCGGTACACATTGATCGAATGGTTACCGAGATATACATATGTGGTCATAGGTACGTGGGGCCAAGCCCATTTTCCAAATTTTTATCAGAAACATAAATAAATAAACATCATTTTTAAGCACAAATTGACTTTATTTAGTATTTACAGATTTATCGAAGATTTCGCATTTCCCTAAATTACCGTTATATGGGAGGTAGGCGTGGTTATTGTCAGATTTTGCCCCCTTTTATACACCAACCATCCTACGCTCAAAGGAAGTACACATACAAAGCTTCGTTAAGATATCTCAATTTTTACTCGAGTTATCACGCGCACAGACGGACAGACAGTAACCGCTTAATCGATTTCTTTTTTCATTCTGATCATTTATCTGTATCTATCTGGATTCGTTTCGGCTGTTACAAGCAATCGTTATGTGAACACATGTTATAATACCCTTGTCCACAAATATAAAACCTAGAGTGCACATATATCAGGTTGGATAGCTGTTGGCCATACGAACAATGCCTCATACTCAGTTTCACTAAATCAATTCGTGTTCTCGAGAAAACAATTTCATGATCCAAAAATCTGAGTATAGTGGTCAATTTATTTTTAAAAAATCATCGTTTTTGGTCTATGTTTGCTTTGTATCCTACTTTTAACAAATGTAGGCCACAAAGCGTTAAATTTTAAAAATTTGGATAAAAATAAATTTGGCCCTATACTCAGAGTTTTGGTTCATGAAAACTTTTTTCTCGAGAACATGAATATGAGTATGAGGCATTGTCTAGGTTTTTTTGCTGTTCCACAATGTATATGTAACATTTACCAGATTTTAAGTCACAATTTGGTCGAGTTTTTTCAACCCTTGTGGCGACATAAAACAAAATATAGGTGTGTAAAATTTAGATGTTTTTCCTTTAAGGGTCACCCTAATATCCCTACATACATACATACATACATACATACATATATCTTAATGTGAGATTTGCGATATTGGTGACAGAGTGCCAATAGGTCAAATTACTGCAACAATAATATAGTTTACATGCAAAATATGAGGGAAAAGAATCAGACGCTAGAAGGATGTATGGCGCATCGGTAGCCGAGGTAAAAGTTCTTCGGTCACATTGGAAATCAAAACATGCCAGCAATTATGTACGCATTCATGAAGCTCGCTCGTCAACAATAACAGAAAGATAAGAAATAAAATATTTAACTGCGTGTATTAACATGTAGCACTTTGCAAACACTTGCAAGCACTTACCCACCCACACGAAAAATTATTTTCGTTTTGCGATGTGAGTTTCGCGTACTGGCCGACCACTTTTGGCCAAATATTTGATATGTGAGCTTGAAATTGGGGCACTTCCATCTTGTGTTGACGCACTGTGTAACAGTTGCAGGATAACGTGGCTTTAATTTATTATTTTATGGAGTAAGAAATTTAATCATTATTATTTAAAAAAATTAAAATCCTCTGACATGCTGGTGAAAAAGCGAGATACCAAGCGCTTGGGACGCATTGCCTGTAGAGGTGGATATTGATCTCCTCTACTCCTTCTCTCCCTCTTCTGGATCACATCTGTTTAGCGGTGCGAAAAAGCAAAGGGAAGAATCTTTCAAGAGCAAATTTTTGACAAGGCGAATCATTCTCGTCCAGCCATCACCCACTGGAAGCTCTTTTGACCTTGCTTCTGAGGCATGTGTACGACCACACCCTCTATATAAGCTAGGCTCTGACTTTCTCTTGTTGTCTTTGCATGCCGCCAAAATGCTAATTTAGTAATCGTATGAATCAGACAACGGAACTGTTTGTTATTGGCCGGCCAAAATATTTTTTTTTTTTTTATGGAAAACATTAGAAAGACTTTACCACAGTGCACTCTATTTACTTGGCCACTTTATTGTGACAAGTATGAATGGAGTCGTTTAACCTTAAGCACTATTATACATACATACATACATATATGCATACATATACATATTTATGCGTAGTCAGATGAAAGGAGGTGAATTATGTTTTTCCAGGCTCATTTATATGTACATTATGCTCTACCAAAGTACATTTTGTCTTGTATGGGTGTATATTGTATTTATGTATGGGCATGTGTACGAGCAATTTATGTAGTTTCAGAAGCGGAAAATGGTTGAATTCGTAATCAGGGGCCGTCGCGTAAGATTGAGCAATTCGCAACTGCAATTAATGTTGGCTCATTTCCCATATTAATTGCCAGCGATTTTTATGGCACCCGCACGAGCTCGTTTGTAAACAAACTTTATATATAATAATAATAATAATAAACTAAAAACAACCCTGTAGCCCATTGAATTCTAGTATAGTAAGTACAAGTTTGAAGTAGCTGGGACTTACCCTTCATTTTAGTGAATTTCTTTTATTTTTTTGTTCACCATGTCAGTCAATTTCCTTCATACAAGGCGTGTTACACCACTTGTTTATATTGAAACAAAAAATAACGACTCCTTCAACAAATTTGCACTTACTATACTAGAATTGAGTGGGCTGCAAGGTTGTTTTAGTTTATTTGGCTTTTTATATTTATTAAAAAAAATAGCGGGACAAATCCTTTTGATTAAAATTTCTTATTTTTGCGAGCGCTAACTGAAAAATGAAGATAGAGAGCTGCAATTTTGCCACAATTATTATTTTTTTTTTGACAAACAATGAAATTTTCATATGAGACCGAAAGAAAAAAAATCGTTAAATTTGACACGGTCTAATGTACATACTAGGGACGTTAATATTTTGGATTTTTGCAATCCCGAGGATTTCGGGATAGTCCCGGGATTTAGATATTCATTATGTCCCAACAACTTAACATGAAAAAAATTGCATCAATATAGTTTGAGAAGCTGTTCTACCATATAATAAATAATAAATAAATGGGTTTGAAACCTACTTTTTTATTTAAATAGAAAAATATTTCATTAGTAACAAAAAAAAAACAGTAATTAAATTTATACGCATTTAACAACACCTTATCGTTTATGTACATGTGTAAGTATCTGATAAAATAGCTTAAGGTATGTCGAAAAAAGGTCGATGCAAAAAAAAATTAATAATACTAGTGGCAGAAATAAAAGAAACGCCTTATTTCTTATTTAGTCTATATAATTAACTGCATTTAAATGTGCATTTCATATTTTCTACAAGAATTATAGAAATGCAAAAAATTAGACAGAATTTCAAACTTTTTACTCAGCACTTTTAGGAAAATTTTAGGTACGCAGTTTTTAGCCCATTAAATTAAAGTGGGTTAAAATGAAGTTTCATGCAATTACAAAATACCGTTGATTTTTGGGAATTTTTTAAACGATGCTGGGCATTTTCCTCCATATAAACAAATTGTCGGAAAAAAAATATATATATAAAAAATTAACGTTGCTTTTAGTTACTTAAAACCTGCACTTTATCCTCCTGTAATATAAACCTATACCTATATAATTTCGTATCTAGAATTTTTCTAAAAATTTTGTGTGAAAAGACTGAAACAGGCTGTAACAAAAAAAAATTTCAAAACAATTAAAGCAATCAATATACTCACGATACTACCCTGCAAAAATCGTTGGACCATGTAGTCTATTTGTGGTAAATTGGAGTACTTACAAAAGTGTTCCTCTGTCATGCTGTATCGGACCAACTCGTGTCTGCGCCAGCTTATTGTTTGTTATCCGATCACTGCTCGTGCATGTCTGGCTGTAGCTGAACGTGTAGAGATGCTCGTTGTTAGTTCTTAGCTCTCAGCATGTTCGGGTTCGAATACCATCAGAGGCAACATGTAATTTTTAATTTTTGGCTTGGTTTTTATTAATTTCGAAAAAGCATTTGAGAAGTGAAGAACAAAAGCGTGTACAAACGAAAAAATATAACAACAATGCCATTGTTAATATGTTGGAGTAGTTTTGTGCTACTCTGATGTAATGCAGGGATGGAGTATATGGTCCTGTCCAAGACATCGCAATGTTAATTGGACCATATATTTCATATGAATTGTGGTTAATTTTGGAGTACTCCTTGATCCTTAGGGAGTACTCTTTACACGCATGCATGGAGTAGTCGCGATTTTTGCAGGGTATTGGCTAAATATAGTAAAACTGCGCTTTTAGTTTTATAATTTTTTTATTAGAATTTCAAAGAATGTAGAATAAAAATGGGTACCAAAGATATAAATTCTAAAAATTATTTAAAAAATTCAGTGCAATGTAGAATAAAAATGGGTACCAAATTAAAGAGAAAATTTTGTAGGATTTCAAAAAATTAAAATTTTTTTCGATTCACAATGACGAATAGGTATTAAAAATGCAATTTTATTCTATTATATTTTTGGAACTAATAAAGTTATAAGGACTATATTCAAGGACCTTGTCGAGTTTGTATTAGTCCTTAACATATAATTTTTTCGAAATAAGTATTGCAAAATTTCAAGGATATTCAAGGATAAAATTTCTAAGGATATTTTCAATACCATATGCACCAACAAATTTAATCTGTTCTTTCTCTACCGAATTTTCTCTTTAACTTGAAAGCCATACTGCATTAAATGCATAGCACTAACTTTTTTAAACCATTTTGTGAATTAGTGATATTATTCAATTTTCAAAGTCCTTTAAAAAAATCCTGACGTCAGAGAGAAAAACTAAAAACGCAATTTTACTGCATATATTTGGCCCATGGCTTTTTGGAAAAAAATATCAAATATTAAATAAACAAAAGAAATGAAGCAAAAACTCTTCAAGATAAAGCGTTGCTTTTCTTGCTATCATTGCAAATTACAAATCCCGGAGACCTTCGGGATTCTTGGCAAATAATCACCGGATTTTCTGAACTTAAAAAAGGCGGAATCCCAGGATCTCGAGAATAACATCCCTAGCACATCGATATCTGCAAACGATATATACATATATGTTTGTTTTTAGTCCCGACTGTGTTTATGCATATACAATCCCATACAAAGGTACACAGATATGCGCATACCAACTGTCAAACTAACTAATTTCCTCCGGTGTGATTTTATGGACATTTTCCCCGTGGTTCCATCCTTAATTTGCCAGCCTTGTTATGTTAACAGTTGTTGTTCTCGGTTTTAATTTTGCACAAGTGTACTTGTATACATATTTACATACATACATACATATGTACTAGCAAATTTTTATACTCGTTCCAAACCGACGATTGGCATTTGAGCTAATTGTCTTTGTGGCTTAGGGCAAATGACAACGACCAGAAAATCAAATTTAAAAACAGCAACATGCAGAACGGTAAGCTGTGTACATTAGGGTGGTCCAAAAATGCATGTGAAAAAGTAAAGTCGGAATCTTTATGCTCTCACCCCCTATAATTGTTCTATACCGAAAAAAATATACTCCCATTTTTTTATTTCGGATTAAAAAAATATTTAGGGGTCGCTCAAAGCGCCCAAAGTTTTCCATGTATTTTACATATACATATGGGGAAAAACAACTTTTCGTAGACATGGTCAAGAATAGTTAAAAATAAATATTTTTCCACCAGAAAACTCTGTTTATCTGCAGGAGATTCCCAATAATAAAACCCACTTGTTTATTTAACCATTTTTTCATCGCAACTATTTTTATAAGTGTGCCGAAAACCCCCAAAACCCCGAAAAATGCAATGGGGGACCAATAAATAATCGGTAGTATTAAAAAATGGTTAAATGAACAATTGGGTATTATTACTGAAAGTCTCCTGAAGAGAACCAGAGCTTTTCTATCGAAAAATATTGATTTTAAAGAATTCTATACCATTTCTACGAGAAGTTGTTTCTTCCCATGTAAAAATGCATGGAAAACTTTGAGCGCTTTGAGCGACTTCTAAATATTCTTTGATTCCAAATTAAAAAAATTAGGGTCTACTTTTTTCGATATAGAACAATCCTAGGGGGAGAGAGCAATGCAATTCCGACTTTACTGTTTTTGGACAACCCTAGTGTACATATATATAGCAGATTCAAAAGAAGAACAACAAATTCGCGAAAGCGCTTCGTAAGCACATAAAACAGCAATAGCTCTTATTAAAACTAAGAGTATCTATGTAGATATGTACATTAGACCGTATCACAAAAAAAGGTTCCAATCGATTTTGAATGAGGGTATTTCAGGAGGGTAAAATTTTTTTTCGGCATTCTGTAAAAACTAAACTAACTCGTTTTTTTTAATAACTTCCTCATTTGATGTTCGATTTCTGTAAATAACATAGAGGTGCTATTTTTTCTTAATTTTACAACGACGTATCACTCATTAAAATTGGACATCAAATAAAAAAGTTATGTAAAAACCCGATTTAAAGTGTACTTACACGATATTTATTTCCATCTGTAAATGTGACTATTTCGATACATATATAATGGAATCTGTCTATCAAATTCACAGCATTAAATTAACTGTTAAAAATCACGTTCCTTGAACACGAAATAAAACAAACACAGATGATTCTTTCTGTATGTCAGATGAAAATAGAACAGAACAAATCTTATTTGCCTTTACACGATATGTTCGCATTTCCATATGTAAATAGGGGCATGTATACATGCATTTAAATATCGTGTAAGAGCACTTTTAGCTGTTTTTACAGGGTGCCGAAATATTCTCATATTGAGTATTTAAAATCGCTTGAAACAAATTGAACTTTCTTCAGCCTAAACATCGTGATACGGTCTAGTGTACATAGATATGTACCTCTATAGCTGCCATCGAAATTTTCCCGTATTCGGTTCATTGTTCTGTCAAGCTACTAGCTACGTGTACGAGGAGATGAAACAATGAGGAAATTAAATTTACTCCCTGCAATACGCGAAGTATGAGTCATTGAAAGAATCATACAATGAATGAGGTTGCGAGTATCGGTGTATAGGTGCTGTGTGAGGTACTTTGTCATGTGGTTGTCGCAGCATGCCCAGCTTAAAAGCTCTTTGCGAAAAGTCAGCTTCGTTTAATTGAAACATTTTGGTTAATTAAACCGGCATACTTTTATCTTCTAAGGTAGGATTCAATCCGCAATTGGTAACATAGGGTGTTTTGCCACAATTCACTTAAAGGAAAATTTAACTACGTCAGACAACCAAGAAGAAGGGCAATGAGACCAAGGAGCTTTTATATGAGCGCCTAGTTGAAACCTATACTCCTAAGAAATACGACAAACTTACGCGAGGATGCAAATTAAAAAAATTTTTATCAAAGCCACCACCAAATTTTGCGCCGGTTCAGAAAGACCTGGTCTATGACTAGGCCAGAGTAAGTCAAATCCTAACCAACTCATCCGCCAGTATGTTTTTAACGGAACCAAATATACAGAATAGTCCCACTTTCATGTCCCCTTTAATCTGTTTTGAATCTATTTAATTTACGAATAAACGCATCGATGCCAAAAACCGGATACTTAATTTTTGCAAAGGCCTGACCGAGGCACAAATGTGCTTTGCCGTTCCAGTCCCTTCAAGGCAGGAAGGGCACATGGGGTTGTCTTGTATGCCGACTATGGTAAGGTGTGTGTACGACGATGTCAAAATTCACACGAGTTATTTGTACACCCACCCTGTTCAAGAAGAGCAAATAACTAGCGCGACCCACCGAGATTAAGGTCAACGTGACTTTCGCCTTCCTGAGTCAGTTTTTTAGACATCAGTAAAGGTTCGACAGCGTGTTAGCCCGCTTTCAGTCTCAGGGCAATTACCCTTGTAGAAACTCCTCAGCAAAGGTAATGGTGGCGTACTAGCATGGGACATTGAAAAGGCACTCGTTTCTAACTAGACTCTGCCTCGTCGCACTCAATAACCATATCAACATCAATTTTCTATTAAGCCTGCAAGTAGCCTTTCAGGCTCCCGACATACAAAAGTGCAAAATGATGGCAAATGTAGCAGAGTCAAGTGTTAAATAGAAGGGTCCTGTACACAGCGACTGTCTTTTGAAATTTGGCAAGTAGATTTCCCCTATTGATTCATAGTCTGCTCCACCACAGCACAGATGCCTAGCTGATATTGGAAAAGCGTTGAACAGCGTAACATAACATAACATAAAATAACAAAACATAACATAACATAGCATAAGATAACATAATATAACAATACACCACAACATGACATATCTCATTCTTCAGTTTATCGAGGGCTTATGTTCAATACCCTCTATCTGCAATTTTCACAAAAACTACTTTGTGATGTTAGAACCAATCTGGGACTTATCTGTCATCACTGATGTTAATTCTGACTTTGCAATTTAATAGTAACCCTACAAGAATTGTGTGATGGAAACTAACACATTCTCATTTACCTTACTAACACATTTACAAACTTTGCGTTGGTTAAAAAGAGACAACTAAATAATGCGATAAGTCGGAGGAAGACGGAACACAAATGTTTACATCAGATTTTTAACACTGCCCTTTAGAATTTGATAGAAACTTGTAGGCAGCCAGTGACAGAAATCTCTATCAGTCTTGCCACCCAAATGATTTGTCAAATGATAGTCACTGTTCTTGTAGGGAAATTCTTCAGCCAAGCGTTGTTTATATAAGGTCAGCATTAATAATACCGATAACAGTTAAGTCTTAAATAGGTGGATTTTTATATCAGAATCTCATTTTTGTGAAAGGGCAGATAGAGGGTATTGAATAAAAGCTCTCGTTATATTTTTCTTGGTCTCTATCTTTTTCTCTGTCACTTTTTTAACCTCCACTTTTGTCTGAAACGTTTTGCGTCTTTATTTTTTTATTTATCCCTATCCTGATCTTTATCTTAAGACTGGAAAGACTGAGAACGACATACCGCGAAAAACGGACAGGGGCATTTGACCTAACTCCTAAAATGAATTTTTGGTAACAAGTTTTTATCAATTTAGAAAAAAATTTCCTTTTGAAAATGTGCCCATTAACATCAGATAGCCTGGAATATCGACATACATTGAAAGACGGACAGAGGCCAACTCAACTAATTGAAAATTAATTTTAGTAAAAAAAAACTTATAATTTTAATTTAAAAACTGTTCATTGATTTCAGAAATAACATAAAATTTAAATTGTTACTTTCAACAAAAATTAAAATAATATAAATATTTACCAATAGGGTCAAATAACACCATTCGTCTATTTAAGTAGCTGTACTATTCATTTAGTTTCAAAAACCTCACTAATATAGTAATACTTTCAAATAAAAGTTCATGCATCCATACAAATGTATAATTAAATTGTAACATGCCGATGTCTGTACATAACAGATATAAAAGAAAAATTAATATGGGGGTCTTTATTTGAGCAAAAGAAGCCAAATTAACAATTTTTAGAATTTGATAGATAAAGTAAATGCGGCCGTCAGAAAAAAAGGTTTAAGAAGGTTTACAGCAAAAAATATTTTTGTTGAAGGATTGCCACCTGTTGGAAAAATGGTTTCAATATGGGTATCAAACAGCATAAAAATAATTTTATGCGCAGTGAAGCACGCTCGGTATTTGCTAGTTTTTAATAAAAGTCACGAAATATCAATTTAGAAAAATAACTGTGAAATATGGAAATGGGTGAAGAGACCCCTGTTCGCCCCTCTACTGTTAAGAAATTCATTTCGGTTATGTGATTGGTCCAGGTTTTTGATGCGATATAGCCGGTAGGCATGCGATATAGTCAGATAGCACCGTCCCCAAATCGAGCAGAACTTCCATAATCTCCTTTTGTGAGGATCTGTGAAGTTCACTCAGTTTGTAACGACCTAATTTTTAGTTAGGGTGGGCAATCAGACTAGCGGTCCAAATGAAAGTAAAAAAATTCGTAGATCTTTCACCGTATATGAGATATATCGTCCTATATATAGTCTTGAATCTAGGTTTTGTTTTCTTATTTGTAAAATGTAAAAAGTATGCTACTTCAGAGTATTCCGTTTCAGAAATTTAAAATTAAAATTTTTGGAGAAAAAATATATGGTGCGAAATTGTTCCCGGTCAATTCGTTTTAGTTAAAAAAATATACATGCAATGTAACTTTTAAGTATGTATGTGTCAGTAATATACATTTCTACCTATTTACATATTACTCTCCGTCATAAACCTCGTGTAGATTCACACTTCAAATTTGGGGCTCACATAAATTTAAATATGCCGGGAAATACCAGCAATTGTGGCTAAGCTTATACACCCACCGACGCCACTCCAAAATCTGCCCAAATGCGAAACATCTAATTCATTTCGAAAGTAAACGAGCGAAAAGGAAGCAAAACTTGCTTAAATTTCAGCAGATTTTCACAAAAAAAAACAAAGAAAACAAAATTATGAATATTAACGAAGAACATCGCAGAAGATTTTGTTCTAATGCTAAAACAGCTTACATATATATCCTTTTGCTTGAATCACCTGCTGTGCGTTTTGATTTTTCATCCACTCGCGTCCCTATTCGGCCTGGATTAAGCGAATGAAGAAGCGTTGCGTTAGCAGACTTTGACCCAAATGGCATTGCGCTGTGATGAGGAGTAAAGTTGAGCTTATTCAGGATTAAAAGTATTTGTTTCCAGTGGTCTTACCAAAGCTTTCTCCCGCATAACGCGTTGCGCAATTTTTATACGTGTACCAGCAGTGTACACTTAATTATAACAGTAAATACCGACGATTTAATACGCAAATATAATTTAACATTAAAAATGAAGGATATTTGGTTGTGAGTGAACTTGCGCCAACAAGTAAGTGCACGCACCCTCAACATCCGGCTACTGGCCTTCAACCAACCAACTTGAGCTTTGCCTTCAAACTTGCTCTGTATTTACTTTTCCGTTTGCTTTCGTACGCCTTCGTCTTCTCACGCTGCTTGTTTATCGAATTTATCGCTATACTTGGCACCAATATTTTATACGAAAGTATTTGCCATTTATTGGGATACTTATTTAGTTAACCGCATGCTGGCCGCACTGCTGACTGCAGGAAGTGGAGGGGGGAGGGGGAGACGTAGCTTACGCAATCAGGATATACTCGTATCTGCACCTGCCCGGCAAACATAATCAGCAACCAGCTGCGAGTTGGCGTAGGTTTGGGGGGCGATCTATCTAATTGGCCATTGTGTGGTTGCGCGTGAGTGCTCTGCTGGTAGCTAACAGTGATTGCATTATCCTATATTAGAATAGTAAAATTTATGTATCTGTACTTATGCGCCCATAAATTGTTGGTCCTAAATAATAAAGCATACGCGCGTGTTTTCGTAATACGAAAATACTTAATAAATACTTTTTTTTTGGTTACTATTCTACTCACATCTATTGTTTCTTCCAAAATTAAAATGATACGCTTTCTACATACTTTTTAGTTTTATTCTGGCGTTAGAACTGGGAAGCGAAGAGAATATATCATATTATAAGTACACTTAGATTAAAGTTTTCAAATATGTAATCAACAGACCAAGTTGCTTGCTAGGTTACATTTAATAGATTAACTGTCATGCCATTAACTATTCTGTCAAACGACTGAGAGCAGTTCGAAGGCAAACCGAATGCGCAAGCTCCGTTCCAAAACTCTTAGGTCCAGTTACCAGCTTAATGAGCATAGTAAATATACGAGCATTAACTTCGAAACGCTTAAACTCATCACGCAGACACACTTCCCAGAATATTCCAAGGCCATGGTGAAATTAAGTGAAAAATCCACCGATTACTGCCCAAGACTGGAACTACCTCTTAGTGCTAAGTAATTGCACCAAATTCTCCTACCTGTCAACATTCAGAAACATTGAACTCCCTTCTGGTTCTACCAAATGCACAGGATTACATTGCTGCCATGGATATTTGGCTTCGGCATCGATGGTTTGAATTCGTCGTGCTTAAAATGTACCTTCTGAATACATTTTTCATAGCCAGTGATAATGCAGTGCAAAAACGACTTCGCTCCGTAGCGTTGATGGAGTATTTGAGAAAAAGTGACACTCCCTTCGATAGCTCTTGGTTAAAGTTTGTGAGGCACACAGTTTCCAACTTTCAATCATAAAGAAATATAAAATGTTTTATTGCTTGAAGTATCTATGGAGCGGATGGATATTGGAAAATGTCTTTCAAACGGTATTTAACGCATCGTCGATCTTCACTCCAATCAGAGCGCTCATGTGTTTTTTGCGTTTATTAGGCCTGGCTTCCTGCTTTTAGTTTACATACGTCCATATTTCAGTATATTTATAGGCAATACCTATACAAATATGTATCTTGCACTATCAACTAGTTCTTTTTACTTTTATACCAGAAATTGTACTTAAATTTTTTCGCTATCCCCCATCTGTCATAGTTGCTGCTCTGCTAACTGGAGCGTTAAACTTCAGCAATAAATAACGAAGAACACTGAAAGAAAAGGAGAACAAAGAAATTTCAGTAAATTTCCACAAAAAAAAAACTATTTATTTTTTGTTAATATTCGCAATATTTCATGGCAAATTTTTTTTTGTTATTTTTTTTTTTTTAATATGGTTTATGTTTTAGGAAATTCCATTTAAATCTAATAATTATACTATGTTCAAAAATTAAGAAAAATCTACAAAGTATCAGCAAAATGGCGTACTTTTTAATACGGAATTCTTAAAGAATTCAGGTATGCAGCTTTATAGCTTATTAAATTTGTCAAAAAATTCGCGTTGATTTTTGAGATTTGTTTTTGCTGGCTGTCGTACGCATTTTTTTCATATAAAATAATTCTGAAAGTTTTCAATCAAGATTTGCTAGTATACATTTAGTCATGGTTGGTTTTTATGATCTCTGGCAGGATGCTACTGAAACAGGTATATTTCAAAATATCAACGCAACTGTCGCCAACAACGTTTAGATTTCCAAATTCATTGGGGCTATGTATACCAAAGATTGTTTTGGCATTGCTCTAATTTTTCCAGATGGTGTAACTAAATCACCGTGGCACCGCGCCCTTATGGTTAAATGTCTGCTTTTCAGTATCTGCTTGATGGATTTCTCCCAAATTTTAGTTCATGTTTTTCTTAATGTTACTAAGCTTTCTTTTTCTAATCTCATTTTTGACAAAAGATTTGTCCAAATATTAAATCTAAGCAACACCCATTTTCCAAATTTTTTCTTAAAATAAGGTTTCTTTCAAAAAACTTGCTGCGAACTTCAATGTTGCGCACTCTTGCTTCAGTATTTACTGCATTTTGCAAAAATATCATTAAATGGAAGGTAGAATTTTTCATATGTAAGTAGTTGCTGGGCTACTCTTTTCCTATATTTTGTTAGAATTTTCAAAAGTAAAACTAATTTGTGAATAAATATTACTTTCTTCATATGAATTATATCACATTTTTTGTTTAATTGTATTTTTGGAATAAACGAAGTTCTTTTTCTTTCTATCAGTAAACTGTTTTTGTTACAAATAGTATAAATAAGCAATGGGAAATAAGGCAAATGTTGCTTTATTTCCAACCTGTGTTGGAAATAAAGTAAAACTCAGATTTTGGTATTAAAAGTGAAATAAAGCAAATTTTGCATTATTGCTGTTTGTGTTATTTCACCCACCCCCTGCCAATAATAATACCCAATTATTTATTTATCCATTTTCTCATAGTAACTATAACTATATTTTATAGGTCCGCAAAAAACCCCAAGAAAATGCAATGTGGGGATATATAAAAAATTCGTAAATAATAAAATACATGGAAAACTTTGGCAGCTTTGAGCCACCTCGAAACCATACCTAGGGTGTGAGAGCATCAAAACTCCGACGTTACTTATTTTGGACCACCCTAATGTACATATGTAGTTATGTATGTGGATGCAACTAGAAAGCGTTCTATTTGCTTATTCAAAACTATTGCAAATAAATGTGTTTTAGTATTTCCGTTAAGTTTCAAAAGATAATCTTAAAGCGAATGCATTGTAAGAGCCACATTTCCGCTATTTAAATTCTTTATGGCGTTGAAAGTAGGTAAACTGTCAAAGAAAGATTGCACTAAAATCATTTCAGCAAGACAAACAAATTTTTACTTATTAACTGGAGACTGTGGTGAAATTATTTTTCATACCAAAGACAAAGTTGCATATAAACCAATTGTATGTGTGTACTTACTATTAGCAATTACATTTTAGCGCACTGTTTAATGAATGTATTTTAAAACAAATGAGAGTCTTCAGTACGGCATAAGTACCTATGAAAATGATTAAATATTTGACAGCTTCCGACCTGAAGTGTAAAAAACCGGAAATTTTGCGAATTAAAGTTGGTTTTAATTGAGGTTTGTAAGTATTTATATAAAGACGACTACATTTTATTGATGTTGTTTGTACATAGATACATACATATGTATGTACATTAGGGTGCACAACGAAAAGGTTTTTTTTGGTAATTAAGACCCTACCCCCTAATTTAATTCGTTTTTATGAGAAATATTATTGCCAATTTTTATAGATTTTTTAAAGGTCATTAAGAGGTCGCGACCTGTCGATTTAGGTCAGAAAATAGGATTTTGTAGATTTATGAGTTTTTGAATGACTATTTTTGTTTCGATTTCCGAGATCGAACATGATATATATATATAGGCCTTTAAAATGATATAAGTATAATAATCTATTGTCGGACTTGGCTTTTCGAGATTTTTTACCGGGTAAAATAAAGAAAAAACCCATATTTCTCTCAATTTTACTAAATTTTGACCATCGATAATTTCCACAATTTCAAAATATGTAGTACTATCTAAAATTAAATTTATTTTTGAACAAACTGATAGCTCACCTATTGCAATCGCATACAAATTTTAGAAGATAGGTGACTTTTTGCAAATACGGCCTTGAATTTTCAATTGTTTATTAAGCGGACTTTCAGATTTTTTCAGCAGTGTGGCCAAGGAATTCATCAATATTTATTCAAAATAGATATATAGAATCGCTCCTTAGCAAGATCATATTCGACCTTTAAAATCTAATCGAAAATAGTTATTCAAAAACTCATAAATCCTCAAAATCATATTTTCTGACTTAAATCGACAGGTCGCGGCCTCTAAATTACCTTTATAAAATCTATAAAAATGTCAAAAATATTTCTCATAGAAATGAATAAAAAAAAAGTAGGGTCTTGAAATTTCCAAAAAAAAACTTTTTCGATGTGCACCCCAATGTACATGCGCACATAAACATGCACTGAAATGAAATTCTCAAAATTTCGTCTACTATGACAAATTTCATGGTAAATTAAGGTAAATAAGGTAACAAAATTCAGTTATGTATGTATATCCACCCATGGACGCTGTCAAGCAGGGACATACATATATGTAGGTACGCTAATGATAAGTAAATGTATGCTATGTATAAATTCGAACATACATATGTATACATATGCGCTCGTTTTCCATGAAGTCCAGATAGTGGATTCTACTGTATTAGCGTTAACCAATTCCTTCCGGTCAATACTAGGTTACTGCATAAGTACCGTTATTTCCCTAACCCGTACGCAACAACTGCGAAAGAAATTTTTGCGCTTCAGTCAAAGTCTGGCAGCATAAACACAAAGGGTCTGGTGTTTAGTGCAAAAAGTTTTTTTGTTATGCTATAATAGTTGATGTTCTTTTAGCCCGGAAACGGATCAAGAACTCATACATATGTAATCCTATCCCCTGCAATTCCCCGAGTAAGCGAGTGCTCGATTGAACTCGGAGACGGAGCAACTTCTCCAGATATGATGTATCTTTCGCTAGACTTACAGTGGCAATACCAAGTATTAAAAAAAATTTAACAAACAACAAACAAAAAACTATATACTACAATAAAATTAGCAAAGTAAAGGAGTTACAGAGCTCAAAAGCATCAGATATTGATATGGGAGCACAATAAAAGCTCATTCGGGTACATTGGACCCGGACGGTAGACGAAGAGCTATATAAACGGATTAAAATTTTTGCTTTTTCCTCATTTTCTTTTTATTTTTCACTTTTCTCGTCCTTCTTACTCATTTCTGACACTAATTGGTAAATCAAAGTTCATCTCCACTTGTTTCCCATTGCAGAAGAAGTCTTCGTCATTCATTCATATTCAAAAACATTTTGCACCAAAACAAATATTGTTTAATTCATTTCACATTAAAACAATATATAAATTTTATATGCAGTATCAATATGAAACTGTTACGCCGAATTTGTTTGAAAAATTTAGATACGGATGGAAGGTATGTAAATCTGGGTAAAGATAATTAGTAATTACTAATTACTAATTACACTGTGAGACAAATGGTAGGGGTCAGTGATCGGGAAGGGTTCAAACTACCGGGGAAAGTTATATCGGTAGAAAAGGAATTATACGTGTCCCGGCGTTTCGCGGGGTCACGTCTAGGAATCGAGATATGTCGATTTGAAGTCAGTAACTATCATATAGGGGAAATTGTCACCTTTGGTGGTCTTTTTTTGACATAACTCGAGAACCACTAGTCCGATTTTGCTCAAACAAATTTAAAAAAATTAAAAACAACTCCTTAAATCTGTTCATATAACGTTTTTCTATATAATCAACAGTTTTGCCGGTAAAAATAAATGTATGAAGAAAAAAAATATTTTTTGCCTAAAATATTAAATTTTTTTATTTTTTAAATTCATAAAAAATCCAAAACGGAAAAAAAGGCAAGTCGTATTACTTTCACGCAAAGTCACATAACCTTTAAGCAAAATGAGACATAGATCATGAAAATCGATGGACGCGTTTCGCTTTTATTCACAATTAAGTGAAGGTATCTCATTTTGACAAGAATATTGATTTTATGTTTCAATGAATTTGGATAATATTTATTATATATTATATATTGGATTTTTATGAATTAAAAAAAAAAATTTAATTTTTAGGCAAAAATAATTTTTTTTTTTCTTCATACATTTATTTTTACCGGCAAAACTGTTGAGTATATAGAAAAATGTTATATTAACAGATTAAAGGAATTGTAATTTTTAATTTTCTTAAATTTGTTTGAGCAAAATCGGACCAGTGGTTCTCGAGTTATGTCAAAAAAAAGACCACCAAAGGTGACAATTTCCCCTATATGATAGTTACTAACTTCAGATCGATATATCTCGATTCCTAGACGTGACCCAGCGAAACGCCGCGCCACGTATAACTTGTTTTTGACCGATATAACATTTCCCGTTGGTTTCATCCCATCCCGATTTTGACTGTCGCATAGTGTTATTAATAACTAAACAAATGTACTTATGTATGTATGTAAGTATGTATGTATGCATATATGAGAAATTCTCCTGCGATTGCTGTATTCAAAATTATATTTATTTTACTTTGGAAACACAGCTTATCAACTGCATTGGAATTGTAGGGCTATTGGAAGATCTTCCACAACAGCTTCCTAATAGAAAACCCAGTGTTACCGTTGTGCGACTAAAGTGTCAAATTGACACTTTTTGGAGATCATGAATTTATAGCAATATTTCTCGATACTAAAATGCAACCGTGAGTCGCTAAAATAAACAAATTTATAGTAGAAGTATAACGAAAGATAAATGGATTTAGAAAAATACATTTGGTCGATACTATCGATAATATCGATAGTTACCCTTAAGACTATCGTAAATCGATGGTTTGACAGCTCTACTGGTTAGTATTCGTAACTGCGCTCTACCAGTTATCCCTTCTACTGTGTTTGGAATTTACCCCTTTCTATAATGTTTTGGGTCATTTTGACCCAATAATACCTAGAAATTAGTAAATTTTAAGAAAAAAAAACGAAATTTCAATTTGAATTCATTTAATAATTATTTATCATGTCGAGCCCTTACCACCACAACAACGAAAACGACATTTTTTCAAAATTTTCTTTTTGATGCAGAAATATTCCTAGAGCATCTAGACTCATATCTGCATCAAAAAGAAAATTTTGAAAAAAATGTCGCTCACGTTATTTTGGCGGTTAGGGCTCGATATGCAAATGCATTATCGACAAGCGCTGTATGCTTGCCGGTTCAAAGTTGCCCTTAAATATTAAATAGTAAATTGGGTCAAAATGACCCGGAGACACTGTGGGTGTATGCAAAAATTATGTCGCCTTTTAGAAAACAAAATAAAATAAAAAAACGCTTTAAGTTTTTGAAAAACCAAAGCGGATTATGCTTTTAACGAATAGACAACGCCGCAGCCTATTTAAAGTTACCTAGCTCGGTAATTAAAGAATTTTTTTATGAAAATTGTTACTTCTAAAATATGTATTGACTAATTTGAATTTCACTCTAGGGAACATTCGTACACATAGGGAAGTATTTATTAACATATCGACGCCTGCAAACCATACCATGCCAAGTCACCGTAGACTTAGTCAGACTTGGCATGGTATGGTTTGGGCGCGTCGATATATATGTACATACATACGTACATATGCACCTACTTACATAAGTAAATTGCTTTAGGGTCACGCTTCAAAGAGGCGAGCCTCACAGGTATTTCGCCACATGCAATTGCTGTAATTTAAATTTATACACACGCACATACACACACATTTGTACGGTGAATGCTGTCTAATTGGCCAGAGGTAAATGTTTCGCAAACCAAACTGTAAACTGTATATTTTGATGACAGTTATTGTACAATATGTACTTGCAATTGCGGTGTGCAACAATTTTCCGTATTGCCAACAAATTTCACGGTGACGGCGACGACGAGGACAACTTTCAACGCTTTCATCAGTTCAATTACTTGCGTCATGCAATTGCGCTGCTGCTGCTGCACTCATGCAATAAGACGAACTAACAATCTGGTAGATGAGCACAGCAAGTAGCAGCCAACCAAAGCGAATGACGAGTAAGAAAAATCATTGCAACGGTCGGTTAATCCACCTTGTCGCCAGCTACGCAGCTAAGTAATTTGTACTACAGCTCAACTGTCTCTCTGTCGGTCGTCCACCTATCCATTTCTCACTCTGCTTATAATCACTAATTAGTTGTACTAATTTAATTACAAATTTCTGGCGCAAGCGACAGTGAGTGTTGCCAGAAAGGCGTTGACAGCTAGCTGGCTTTTTCTGACAGTGACTTTCTTCATTCCGGCGCTGCTGTTTTGCAAACTATCCCAGCAATTTTTTTAGCAGATCGATGGGTGGGTGATTGTGTAATTTTATGCTTTGCTGCCAGCCACAAATGTTTATTTTAATTGTAATTGTAAAACTAACACAAGCAAACATATTTTCATTGGTCAATTCTTGGTAAATTAGTCATCAACACCAGCATTAAAATGAATACTCACGCCTTCAGCTGGAGGAAAATGGATGTACTACCTGTGTGTAGTTGCAAAATTGCATTTGTTTACGCACAATTTGCAAATATGTAATTAACTTTTTCGGATGTTGGTAATGAACTTTAATTATTGAGGTTGTTTCTGGCGCTTCTGCTAACACCAGGCGCCTAAATGCGTTGCTATGCAATTTATGAAATTTTTGCACATATTACTTTTCAGCTGCATTGTAATTGAACTTTCTGAGGTTTTAATTAGACGGAACTTCATAGTATGCTCGACCTAGTCTGATGCCATCCTCCAAACACTGCTTCCGGAGCATTTTGCGGAGTCTACATGGCTTACAACCATGCAGAGTTGGTAAACGAACCATTTTTTTTACTATTGGCCACAGTGCCTACCGACCTTTTTTTGAACCAATATTTTGTTTTCTTAATTTTTATAGCATGCGAAAGTTAAATGCAATCAACCGTATAATACGTACAGGATTCCTGAAAAAGAATCACGTGATGTTAATAAGATCGCATTCAAGATGAAAACTGTACATGAAATATTAATTTGTATTGTATTAAATTTAATTTAATAAATAAAAAGGAGTACAAAATATTAATATTTAGTAAGAGTGAATGTAGTTTATAAATAAAGTTTCTCCAATGCTATTTAATTGATATCTATTTTACAATAATTAATTAATCTGTTATATACATTAAATTTAAATTTGTAAACAGCTGCCCACCCTGTTCAAAACAGTTTCGAATTAAAACCTTGTTAAACCTGTTTCGTCTCATACCCCTATACTATTTAAATTACGAAATTACCCTAATTCAAGTTGAATTTAGTTTTCAAAATAACTCGCTTGCATGTATTTTGGAAAAAAAGTTTTTCAAAGCCATTTGGATTGATCTCCATATTGAAGTTATTCATTTCATCTATTTTATATATTCAATCCATTAAATCCGTTATTAAATCTTCCTCGTCTGACACCCGTGTTGTTATAGATACCTAAATTAACTAATTCCCTTAGTTCAAGTTGAATTTAATTTGTAAACAGGAGGCAACTCTCTTAAAACTATTTCTAAACCGAAATCTTCTTCGCCTGACAAACATATGTAGGTGATTCATAATTCAACTTCCTAATTTCCTTAATTGAAGATTACTGAATTTCGAATTTCTAAACAGGCGAAAACCAACGTAAATATAGTTTATATACAATCACAATGTGATTAAAGAAATTTCAAAAAAATAAAAAATATTAAAAATCAACGCGAAATCTTAGCCACTTTAAACTTGCACTTTATTACATTAAAATTGAATGGACTATAAACTGCATATCCGAAAGTTTTCTAAATATACTGACAACAAAATTTTAAATTTTAATGAAAATTTTTAAAGTGAAACTTCTTAGTCGAGTTCGGAGATGGTTGCGCTAAATATTTAACACCGTATCATAAGATCTGTATCGTTCATTCGATTTTAAAACGTGAGGTATGAAATGAAAGACCTTGATCTTCAGATGTACAATATGGTTTTAGTTTTTTAAAGGGTTGCCATATATACGAGAATAAAATTAAAATTATTTATTAAGTTAAATGAATTATCCAAATATGGGTATCAAAAGAAATGGCTTTGAATAAACTTTATTTCGAAGCTGCATTTAGGAGGGTTGCCACCTGTTTGAAAAATAGAATTTAGTTAAATTATACAGAAGTCTTATGCATAAAATACCATACAGTAAGCGTGAAAAGAAAGAGGTTTAAGAAACACAACAATTAAAATATTTTGACGTAGAATACGTCCTAAGTTTCGATATGGAGGCCATGCTCAAATGTTGTAGCTGTAATTTTTAGAGCTTCACGAAAATGCTTATCGCACAAGAACTAATGAAGCGATTTCAAAGAAAAGTGTGGCGTGTCAAAGATAAAATTCCAAACCTAACGACAGATTAGCTAAGGTGCTCCAGCAAGTTACGATTTGCAGATATAACTATCATTTTCGGGATATAGGTTCTTTGGAGCAATAGAAATATTATTGTCTACAAATTTTTTATAAACTCAACAAATATTGAGCACTTTTTTTATTATCAAAATGCTCGAAAACGGCTCGAATGATTTTGTTTTTGTTTTCTTTAATCAAAAATTCTATTTGTTTTCCTTTCGTTTGCTATACCCTTTCCATTGGTTAATATCTTCTAGGTACGTTTATTTTATTCAAATATATGGGCATAAATGATTTTGCATACATAATCACTTCATTATCATTTGGTAAACATCTGCATGCCCTGGAAATGAGAGGAGACAAAAAGTATGTGTGTATGTAGGTATTTCGGCATTTGAGTAACAGATGGCGCAATATTTATTACCTAATCGCAGCGTGTGTATGTAAATACATACATACATACGTTGACTGCAGTTAATGTGGATCTGTTTTTCTTTTTGTAATCTATGTATGTACATAGTATGTAAGCGTAATATGTACGAGAAAACTTTTTCGTTATTTCAGATATGTACCGTTCGTTCGATTTTACAAAATGAGGTATAGAATTAAAGGGCCAGGACTGTGGATGCGCAACAACATCTTATTTTATTTCAAAAAGAGTTGCCACCCAATTAAAAAATTTATTTCAAATTATTTTTAAGTTAAATCAACTATTACACTATGAATATAAATTAAAATGGTTTTGAAAAGGCTTTATTTCTTAATTATATGTAGGAGTGTTGCCACCTGTTTCAAAAAAGCCAGTTCGACTTAAATAAATGCAAAAAATAGAAATGTATATCCTGATATGGATGACAGGCGAAATAGGTTGTGGTTTGAAACTATTTTTTTAGAGGGTTGCCACCTTGTTACAAAGTTAGATACAAAATAAGTAGTTGGTTAATAAATTACCTGATTTTATAATTAAATTCAATTTGAATTAAGAGTATTAGATGATTAAAAGATGTATCACAATACTAGTGTCGGACGAAAAATGTTGCTGAAAATCCCAGAAAATGGAATAGGTGGACCATTTAGTACTAAAAAAGATAAACAATCTGGTGTTATTATCTAAAGTCTTTTGAAGAAGACCAGAGTTTTACGATCGAAAAATATTGATTTTCATGAATAGTACACCATATCTACAAAAAGTTGCGTTTTTCCATATATATATATATATATATAAAATACGTGTAAGCTTTTGAACGCTTTGAGCGACCTCTAAATGTTTTTAATTCTTTTCGATACAGACCAATGCTAGGGGGTGGGAGCATAAAAACTACAACTTTACTTTCATTTGTACCAACCTAATGCACACCCTTTTTGTTACTTAAAAAAAAAGTTATATTTTCACAATAATGTTTGTGATAACTCATTAAAACAGTGAAATACTTTAAAATATTGTTTCGTTTATTACAATAAAGTTAGAAATATGCAGTACTAGTCTTTAATTAAATACATTTTATTAAAATATAGAGTATGAGTAAATTAGAAGGTATGTAAACAAAATGATCTATTAAGCGCACTGTTCGTAAAGGAAAGGATGCATTTAAGAAACTTTTTCTGTGAGATAATTGTTTTTCTTGTATTCAAAAAGTACTAAATATAAATATATTTAATAAAGAAAATGGTACCCATCGACGATTTTTAATTTATTGGCACATTGACCTGCATTCAGGCACATTTTTGAGAGGAGGTATACTAATTTCCAACTTCCAAAACAGATTTTTAGAAGAATTCTCAATAGGCAGTTGTTTGGCCTATTAAATTTTAGTATAACAAAGAGCAAATTGCTTTAAAATCGCGTTGATTTTTGGCAATTTTTTCACGCAGGTCCTTCCAAACAAAGTATGAATGTTCGAAAATTATTTTTTGTGTGTAGGAAATGAGCTAAAAAAACAGCCAAAAATTAACGCGATTTTCTAACAAATTCTTACTTGCTCCTTGTCACTAAAATTGACTTGGATTTTTTTAATCTGATTTGAAAGTTGCAAATTAGTTCGAAATTTCGTCGAATTTTCCTGAGTTTTGCACACAGTTTAGGTATTTTATTTTTGTGTGCATGCGAAAAGCAATTATAGTAGAAAACTTCGCATGCATTGCGAAAAATTATCTGTGTGGCAATACTGTGTTTGAAAATAAATAACTCCACAAAAGATTTAACCCGATAGGTAGTGGTTTGGAAAACCCGTATTTATGCTCCGATTTGTTTCATATTAGAACGTTTATTAAATGAAAGTAAATAGCTCCACAAAAATTTAGCCGTTGGGTGGTGCGGGCTCCATTTGTTTTTTCGCTAATAGAAGCTTGTCTTGAACAAAATGGTTTTTCAACTTGTTTAGTCCGTTGGTGTACCAAAGCAATCTATAGGGCTTTGATTTTCAATGCATATTTGCCACCCAAATTAGCGAATGCAACTGCCTCGTCTAATGTTTCTGGTTTATAACGCATTGCACAAACCTTTTCATCGTGATTCTGTAATCCCTGAATGAAGATTTTGACTTTTATTTTCTCGACAGACTTATTAGATGCATCTCCGTAAGCCAGATCAGCTAGTTGTCTAATCGCTTCCGCGAAATGATCAATACTCTCATCTCTTTTCTGGTAGCGATTAAACAATTCATATTTGTACACATCGTATCGCTCCCTATCACGCTTTTTAAAAGCATCCACAATCGCCTCATAATTATATCTTTCCCACCCGGGAAGCGTCTGCAAAAACTTCGCCGCAGGTCCTTTCAAATTTGAAACTAACATAGTGAGCTTATCGTGCACGCTCCAGTTACTTGCTATTGCCACCTCTTCGAATTGTAGCTTAAAGTCCTGGAAAGGAATTGTTCCGTAAAACGATGGGGCTTCTGCCTTGGGAGAACTCGTTGAAGTAATTGGATGATTCAACTCATCTACCTTTGTTTCAATTTTATCCACTCCCTCTTTCTCCTCACCATTCTTTGACTCTCCATTTTCTGTGATGTTCTCCTGTCTCTCTTCGATCTTCTCCTTATCTTTTTCTTCGACATCATCGTCTATTTCATTCGGGTGCACAATAAATTTGCCTAAATTGTCCTTTGATGCCAACATCCTTATACGTGATTCCTGCGCTTGCAGCTGTGAGGAAATCTGTGCCGTCTGAGACTCTATGGCAGCCATTAATATGCTGATGTCCCTGCGCTGAGATGAAAAAGGAGCATTTTCTTTTTCTTCATTCTTGGTAGAACTCGCCGAAGTAACTGGAAGATCCAACTGCAATTCACAACCACGACCTTTCAACTTGTCTACCTCGGTTTCGAGTTTATCCTGTCGCACTTTAATTGTATAATGTTTCTCCTTTTTTTCTTCTTCGATACTATCGTCTGTTTCCTTGAGTTTCGGGCCAAATCTGTGAAAATTGTCCTGTTGCTGTGTAATCTTTGCATCCAGCGGCGATGACAACTGGGACGTGTACACTCCTCGCTCCGAGGATGATTGGGAGAATACTTGCGACAATACCTGTGATGACAACTGCAATATACGTGATTCCTGCGCTTCCATTCGAGATGATAAACGGGATTCCAGTGCTTCGATACGCGATGATATACGTGATTCCTGCGCTTGCAGCTGGGATGAAATCTGAGCCATCTGCGATTGTATTGCAGCAAAAAATATGCCCATATCCATAGTCTTAGATGGATGACGAATTCCTCCAAATTGCAGGCTTCTGCTTCCGTATCCTCTGGTTACCATGATTATTATTCTGCTTTTGATTCCGGACGTAGATAAACTTCGCTTTTTCAATTCATAAAACTTGTCGACGACTTTCTTAATTATCTTAGAATGCTTTGACTGGATAAAACGGGAAATTCGATTTACTCCTCTCAATTATTTTGCTGCTTAATTAATACTTAGTCTCCCTCAACCTTTACTGGATAGCTCGCTGTTTACAACTGATTCCCTGCCACGGCTGCATCGCATTTATATGTACGTATGTATACCTGTCTTTGAAAGGAAAATGTGGTTGATATCTTCCGGTACCTGAGNCAACCCTAAACAATACTGAGCGCTCTCTGAGCAGATGTGTGTTTCACATGCGAAGAGCGCCAGCTGAGCAATGCACACAGTCCCACTTATTGAATCGTTTGAATGGGCTAGTATGCCGACCATTATGTCGATCAATGCGCTAGGTAGAGAAAGAAAAGTGTGTGCTATGCATAGTTGCCAACTTAGTGCTTTAAGCACTAGATTTAGTGCTGTTTGAAAATTAAAACGCCAAAAATAATGGTTTAGTGCCTAGTGCCCTTTTTAGTGCTTTTTTCTGAACTAAAATTTCTGAATTTACAAGAATCTATAAATTTAAATGCACTAAAATTCAAACCATGATTGATAAAAGGATGAAGTTGCAAACCCACGTTCTTGCGTTTTTGTTAAATTGTATTCGTGTTGAAAATGCTAGCACGCAGATAAGTTAAGTATTTATTTTTTTATTTTCTTGATTATTGATTGATTACACAGTTCGAAAAATTTTAACTTTTTTGTGTAGATTTTTCGGTGCTGAATCCACGTCAGAATTTTGAGATATCCTAGCCTCTAAGTGTAAAAACATGGTTTTTCGCAATATTTGAGGTTATATTATAAAACAAAAAAATTTTTCGCTCATTTCTACTTAGGGTATCATTAAGTATTACTCTTCCCCTTTAAAATTCAATTTCGTTTGTTGCGATTCGATTATTCCTTCTCCAGATGTACCAGTTTCGCAAGCCTGAATGTGTATTTATTTATACATGTAAATATTGTGTATTTTTTTACTTTTGTTTACCACAAACTGTTATGAAAAAGAGTATCCTTTGAAAAAAAAAAAATTTAGTGCTTTTAGTGCGGTAAAACGCTCTTTTTTCCAAGGTTTGGTGCTTTTTGAAACTGAAAAGTTGGCAACACTAGTGCTATGACATGCCCAGGCTTGTTTGTCTCAGTTTCAGTTTTGCCATCGCCGCGAGTTGTTTCGGTGTGCGCATAGTTATTTAAAATTATAAAGTTTGATGCCAACCGGGGTTTCTCGAGTGGATATATAATTCATGAGAATTATAATTTGAAAGTATCTATTTAGCCAAGGAAGGAGCAAAGCAGTATACTTAAACCAGCACTTCCAGCAGATATTGACCTGGGTTTTCGCACGACTATTCCTGTTTCATCGTTTCTTTTTAGGAAATTCTTACCACCGTATACATATGTATTATTTACACTAGTATCTATTTATGTAAATATGTATGTATTTTTTACGCTTAATATATTCAAATAAAAGGAGAAAGTAATCACAACAACCATCGAGTAAATTTTTATTTGTGTCAAACTGAAACTTTTTTCCAATAATAAATGGTTAGCTGATTCACGTCTACAGCAAGTTCACGAAATTAATTGAAAACTTGTATCAACCAAAGCATTGTTTATATTTGCTCGACAATGATTTTATTCAACTAACAATATTGTCCAATCAAGGTAGTCGTTTTGTAATTATTCACAAATATACATACATTTGTCCCAACTAGAAATCTCAAGTAAATTGCAGACTTTCGTGAACTAGATATTTATTTCGCCATATCCAACTATGCAATTTGGTCACTATAACCAAATCGTGGTAATTATAACTAAACCTTTTTCTGGGTGTGGTATGCCAGGGAAAATTTTCTAATTTTATTTTTTTATGTATGTTTGTTCTGCAATGCAATTATATTTTTAAATTTAATATTTATATTTAAATTGAAATAATTCGTTTTACTTACGTTGATTTAACTTAAAAAATTTTTAGCACCTCCAAGCGCCTTGTTTTCGTGGCTCCCGATACAAACAAATAATCTGTGATAATTTTATATACAAGCTTAAAAAGCTAAACCTTGTTGTAATAATTGTTATCTGCCAATGTTGCTTTTGTGTTATATTGATGTAAGTACTTGTTTAGCTGCCATTTTGTTTTCATAATAAATGCAAAATATGCAATTGCGTATTTTTAATATATTCCGCATCAATAGCTTTTATTATTAAGAGAAAAAAATGATCTCCATCAGAAAATTAATAAAAGTAATGGGTCGTACTCGTAGATGAAATAAAGTCATGTCTAATGTTAGGAGCAGCTTTTTTGACAGATTTTGCATTGAAAATCATGTCAAAAAGCTATAGCCAGCCCAAGAGTTTATTTCATTTCGACTATGTATATGCCCCAATAAGTTGCAAGAGATAAAATTATGAAAGTCGTTGTATACGTGGTATAAAAGATTTGAATTTTTAAGCAAAAAACCCAACCGACTTAAATTCTCATATATAAATTTAGGAGTACCGTTCATTTTTTCATGATCTAATGATCGGATCTAAACCAAATTACGGGGCGATCCTTGAAGTACCATCTTTCCGATAAAAAAAAATAATAATTATTATTGAAACCGGTTCACGGGGTCCAAAGCATACATAAAAAAAGAAAAAATATTTATGTAAATAAGGTGAAATTTATGAAATCTTAAAAAGGCTATTTACATATTTATTACATACTGCAGATAAAATTTGCATAAATGTATTTTAAAGAGCATATTATCTGAAACGAATTTTCAGTATTTTCTGGTGATATACATATCTTTAGAAGTACAAAGATTTACAAATTTTGGCAAACATCTAATTGCACTTACCATTCCTTAAGCTTAATAACTGATCTATTGAAAAGTTGAAAACTCCACGGCCGCTTTCCCATATGTCAACCTGAAAACAGTCAATTATGCGACCGTTTTTTTTTTTCTTTTGCTCTCCACGTTTTCAGTCGTTCTATTTGTTTTTTTTTTCGGTAATGCCTTGTTGTACACAAAACATTTTGTACATGGAATAAGAAGGTAATTTCTATCATTTTACAACTAAATTTAAGCGCAATGCTTTTAAAATGGCCTTCTTTTAGAAAATTTAAAATCGTTCCATTTTGATATATTTTTTTCATAAAATTTTTGAATGTTGGTATTTTTGTTTACTTGTCAAAGTTAACGTTCAATTTTAAATCTCTCTGGAGACCCTTTGAAGGGCTATAACTATCTAATCGGCACCGGCGAAATGATTGTGTCCTTAGAACAATTTACCGCATTTTTTTATCTTCAAGTTTTTTATATTCAACAATTTATATTGAGCTCGAGGCCGTTTTTTAAATGAAAATTTATTGTGGGAAATCAACAATAATTTGAAAAAATTGTAGAAGTGATAGGCAACTGGCTGAGTCAGTGGGATCGTCGGTTCGAAGCCTACTGAAAGAAGTATGATGAGGAAATGTGGTGATTTCCGAAATAGCTATGACTTCTACCGTTTTTTTTCAAATTATTGTTGCTTTTCCACAATAAATTTTCATTTAAAAACGGCCTCGAGCTCAATATAAATTGTTGAATATAATTGTTATAAGGCCAAAAAATAACAAAAACAAATAACTCAAGTATTTTATTCAATTCAAACTGAAAAACATCAAAACTTTAGCAACGAAAAGTCGTTTACAATTCGCAGTTATCGCAATCAAGAGCCAGTATGAAAGATTGAAGCGCATATCCGAACTCAAACCGAAATATGTTTCAGAAAACGAATTCCGATCTTGTATTTTTCTGAAAAAGTTTTATGTGAACTTATGTTGACTGAATATAACTAAATATTTCACGAAAATGTTTTATTTCATTACTGAGTAGGAAAATGCAAAAAATAATTTTAACCGATTTTACTATGCAAGTCTTTAGGGTTTTAACAAATCAATAAATAGCTATCACATATGTGACCAGATAAGATCAACCAAATGTTTCGGTGCTAAGAAAATGGGTTGATAAATCGTCAACAATTTTATTCATCCAAATACCAATTTTGCATGTATTTTATGCGTTTAACTTAAGCGTATATTTAGCTAGGTGACCCCATAGGTACAAAAACGAAATTTCAGAGGAAACGACCAGTCATTTTTAAAAAATTTTTTTGGAAGGGATATAGTAGAGAAAAAGCGCCTTGGGTTATTGCAGCTGGAAAATAGAAAACAGGAACAAAAAATGTGCTAAAAAAGTTCCATCGTAATTTTAGAAATGGAAATAAAAAGTTTTCGCCACAAAAAACAATCAAAACCTCAGCTCTTTTTTTTATTTCTATATAAAATTTTAACGGCAACATAGCAGCCGCCAAGGGCGCGACAAAGTGTGCACATCGTCGTTGCTGCTGCTGTAGCGCCTTTTGATTTTGTTGGCTTAAATGCCGCAAGTGTTTCAACAACTAACTGCTTGGCTGCAGGAAATGTCGAGTGCGCCACACTCTTCCGGTTTACGAGCTAGCCACTGAGTGGCGAGTAGGCCATGCGCCATCGTCAGGGGGCAGTGCACTGACAAACTTTTTCAGTATCCTTCAAATAAGTGTGTGGGTGTGTAAGTCGGTTGTACGCAGCAGAAGCTTACGGTGGCCTTGTACTTAGGCTTGGGATAGCTAGGATGGGAGCAGCAGACAATAGAAGTGCTAAATATTTGTTCTATAGTCAGGCCAAATAGAGCATAGACAATTTAGCTGTGGAAGCGTACCAAGTCGTCCAATATATGTAGCTGCTTGCAGTTGGTTGCTATTTGCATATGCTACTTTTCTATGCACGCCTGGGTGTGTGTGTGTGTGTGTGTGTGTCAGCGCACTTCTATGCAAAGCTTTGCAGTTGTGGCCGGCCGCCACAGCCACTTGCAATAGCCGACAAGTGTACTTGCTTGCCGGGGTGATGAAGCCACTAACTTAATTTGTTCATACTTTACGAGTAGAAGTGTTATTGCCTCTCGACTTTTTTGCTGCTTTTGTTGTTTTTTATTTTTCAGATGCGAATATATTTTTTATGCCTCACCAACTGGCATGAACGACGAGCGGTATTTATAGCTGGTGCTTTTAACTTTTCATTGCCACTTTTGCATTGGTTCATTCGTTGCGAAATGTGTGGTGAATACTTTTCGAAATTACTATTTGATAAAGTTTGTATGCATATGTCATATGGAATTCATGTTCTAGATTTTTTAATGTATTTGCGTATAGGAATGTGCTTGTCTACTATTACCATGGAAAACGCATATAATAAGAAAATAATATTAGGTCACATATTAATTTTTACGCTGCAGTACAAAGAATGAGGAGAGGCCAAAACCTAAAAGTATATTAACACAATTCTTACCACTTTATTTCTAGGGGCATTTCAGCGGTTTTAGTCGAACTAATGGCTGCGGTATTCGTGGATGCACGTTTCGCCGTTCATCTTTGGCTTCGAGGTATATGTCAACCATAGCTTTAGGATTAGGGTATTCAATCCGAAACATATTAGCAATCACGGGATTTAAAAATTTTTATCCCCGGATCTTGGGATCTCTACTTTATCACAATTATTGCATTTTGCAGTAGGCTCACCGTCCACAGCAATCAAAAAATTAAACCAGAAAGGTTCATTGTCGCCACATTTGATCACACGCAGAGCCATTATACACCTTAGTAAAAAAGTCCGTAATTTAATATTACAACACTTTTTTAATGTATTCTTAAATATCTACATATATTAATTGTAAAAAAACGCTTGCGCAAATTTTCAGAAGTTCAATTTCCACAAAACCACTCCAACAAAGTAAAATGAAGAACAACTCTGCAACAATGTTAAAGTTTCTTAAGTTTTCAATTGCTAACAGAGTTTTCGGTTTTGTACAGTTCCTGCCCAAAATGAATGAACAAGTACAGTTATTCGGGCACTTTGAACCCACATTTGGTGCTCTGTATTTCTTAATTTTTCATGTGATTTCACGTTTTCGTTTTCAACATCACATTCACGCTGTAGGTAAGGTTATAGTGGTTGCCCCAAGGAACGCACTGGGACAATTAAGAGAATGTCTTTTGTGATGCCACGATAACTAAATGGAGATTATTAATTTTGTCGGCGAAACGCCACGAGCCGATTACGAATTAACGAATACGAGTAATTTCAGTGCCTGAGAGCTCATCAGGGTTATTCTAGTAGAAAGTGTTGAGATGATTCCACCTCACCTGATGCAAAACGGATTACTTAAGATTCCCAATCTTACCGCGTGAATTCCAATAGCACAATGCTCTGTCAGAAACACCGCTAATAGCGAGAGTTGAGACCTTGCCTACCGTCCACCCTAGGCCAGAAGGATCTGGCAATTGCGCATGCCCTAGTTTTATCCCAGCGCTCGCTGAGCTGACATGAGGCTCGCGGTTGATAGGGAGGTGGCATGTATGACCTCTTACCGACTTCGAACGCATTAGCTTATCGTTCAGGGCCCCCTGTAACCGCGTTGCTATCAGAGTATATGCTGAACTCCTAACTAACGTCACACTCTTCAGCAGTGAGTCTACCTCTGCCTTGATGGCAGCTATTTCCGTCTGAAAGATACTGCAGAAGAAAAAATTACCTCCACCAACCTTTCCTAGAAATTTTGATCCTTCCGTGATGGAGTTCACTGCCCCCTTTCATCCACTGACTCCGCTCCACCCAATCCTCTCTTGAGCGAAAGTAGATAGAGAAGGAGCTACTGGCAGCCATTTCGGATGCGCGGTAATCATTCTGTTCACGGACGAAATCAAAGCCCTCCAGAACTCCAGAGTTAACCACCCGGTTTCCCTGAACCTAATGCCAGATCGTGCTGCGAAAAGTCTGCATGCAATATCTAGCGCCAAAATATTCAAAATGACGTTAAGCGCAGCTGTGGGTGTGGTTCTTAAAGGCAACGCCTTTCTTTCCCTTACCTCAATGTTGCGCTTCCACGACAGCATCCTATCCAGGATCAAGCCTAAGTACTTGGCCTGTCGGCGAGCTGCAAACGGACACGTTGTTGACCTTGTAACTCCTAGTAAACCAGACCAGTTCTATCTTGCTAGGGTTGACTACGAGTCCGCAATTGGCCGTTACATAATTACCAAGTCCATGTAACCTTGAGTCAGATCAAAAAGGGTTTCAAGAAATCGTCCCCTGATCATGAGAGTCACATCATCTGCATAGGCTACTGTAAAAAAATTGCAATGAGTAAAGGCCAATTGGTTTTTGACTAATACTTATGGTTACTAATGTGTGGGCGTTTGCGCTTAAACGGCTGTTCCTCGCTGTAGAGTAGAAGCCTTGAGTACACAGGGCAACACTGGGTTTGTTGCGGCTGTTTTTGATAACGATGTTCTTGGCGAACTCGGCAGAATCAGCTGTTCGTGTGACAACATTTTAGGGAAATGTTTATATGTATACAGAGATGTTTATGTGTATGTATGTGTGTATGTAATAAGTTCGTTGAGTTTTTTTGCCCACTGTTTTTGGGTTAGTGGGCAGAATAGGAGAGGCACTTGATATTCAACCCACTAGAAAGAGCACAGTTCGAGCTTTATAAAAAGTGACACCTGACACCCGAAAACCTTCCGCAGACCCGTGGGGAACCTTTGGAAAATGGAATAAAATTAGCATTTTGTCACAAAAAATGTAAACTCGGTTGAAATGTTTTTTGTGCAGAAGACCTTTTCCAGGTGGCGATTAGGGTTTAGAACAAAGCCTTTTTTCCTAAAGTTTAACCAATCCACTCCCATAGAACCGGCATTTTTGAATCACTGTTGAAAAAATGGTTCAAATTTCCACTTAAATGTTAAGCGCCAAATTGTACTTAGGTCACCGAAAATGTAAATCTTTTGCTGATTAATATCGAATAAATAGTATAGAATATAAGGGTAATGAAAAAAAATAAAAAAATTTTTTTTTCGCCAAAAAAGAAAAATTTTAACCCTATGTATACATATGCATAGAGAAGACCAGTAAATTAGGGATTTAAAATAAACCTTCGTAATCATTGTTTAATTCTCTATAAAAAAAACGTGGTTAAACCACTGGGCGTTTTTCAAGAACTATTTTTAAAATATTTCTTTTTTTTATGGCGAGATGGTTTATTTTGTAATTTGTTTTCGAAAACTTATGACGAGATGTATTTAGCAAGGTGCGAAAAAGCGGGTTTTAGCAAAAATTTAAATTTCATTGCGAGTACCTATCCAGATATATTATTTGTATGACAAGATTTTTCTATAAGGCGACAAACCTCTGGAAATGGGAGTGGATATTGCAGGACTAAAGTTTAGAAAAACGCATATTTTTTTTTGCGGAATTCTGCAGGATATCCCTTTTCATCCTTTTGAATCAAATAATCTTATAGAAATGGGCGTGGCTATATTAAAACCAAACTTCAAAAATTTACACTTTTTTGTGGATTTCGGCAAAATATCTATATTGAACCTAATACGAAGTTGTCTCGAAAATCTTGAAACAATAGTCCTGCAAATTCCAATTATAACCCCAATAATCACCAAATTGCCACGAAAATCCAGCAGAAGTCTCATAAATTCGAAGTGTGTAGTCTCTAATCAAGTCAGAAGTACTCAGTAGTTAGTGAAGCCTAAGTCACTTAAGCAGGGTACATACGATTTGTAAATTTGTAGAGATTTGTACATTTTGACAGTTACGAGGGTGGGATTATTTTATTGAGCTGAACTCATTATCGATACAAATTTGTAGAAAAAGCGGTGTTGCGTTTGGTGAAACTACTAAATACTTATGGAACGTATTTTGTGTTGCGAAAATAAGTAAATACTATCATACTTGGTATTAAGTAACACACAACATACAATAATAAGTAGTAGTTTGGTATTTACAACAACAAAAATACCTAAATACCAAATACCGATACTTGGATAGTATAGTGTAGATAGCTGTTCAAGCCTTGAAATTGGCCATGAGTGGTGTTAAACTTTAGAAAGCAAAATAGCGCCTTGCACGCTGCGCTGAATCCAGTTCGAAAAGCATCGGTGAGCTCTGTGCGAAATTTTGCAAACTAGGATCAGTGTTAAAATACTTTCCTGAATTTCTCAGAATCACAACATATAACTGTTGAAACTTACTAAGCTAAAAATAAAAGTACGTGTACCAAATTGTTGCTTAATAAGACATGATCGCTTCATTACTTACTTAGTTATTTATTTAGTCATGCTGTCGAGTGAATTATATGCATCTTTGACACAAATGCAGAGTCAGATAATTAAAGCTGCAAATATGCACATAGTTAACTGTTGGTTGGTGCATACATATGCAGGTATGTATGTATGTATGTATGAATGCATGCAAATGCACACAAATCGTAGCCACACACTAATTCCCAAGGAAATACGTCCTTGTTGCTTTTGCAAAAGCCGTAATTTTCGGCATCTGACGTCTTTTTTTTGTTTGCCATTGCTCTTAGTTTTCTGCTTCTGTGTCCTTGTTCTTGGCGACTAAGCGCCATTTAGTCGCAACGGCTGACTACGAGCAAAGCTAAATGTATGCGCCAACTAAAACAAGGAACAAAAAATTCAGAACATTTGAAGCATCTTTAGCGCGAATTTCACACTTGTCGCCTGCATTTGGCTGCCCATTCGCTGTTGCGCTGCCGTTGCGGTTTTAACTGTTGGTGATTGCATTAGTTCGCTTTAGCTTTGTACTTTTCGTTGGTGACTGGATTATTTCGTTTTTTTTTTCTATTTGTCACATTTACGCTTGTTTCTGTGTTGCAAGTTGTCATTTTTTTATTGCGGGTGCTTGAAAATTTGTTTTATTTTTTCTGTCTGCTTGACTACTTGAAAAAATGCATACATAAATACTTAAGTACTTGTCTGCAAATTTTGGCTTAAACTGTGATTTCTTTCTTTGTGATATGTACTTCTAAGCGGCAACGATTTTTGAGTGATAATTATCATACCTATCATCTGCATTTCTCAGGTGGAAAAAAATTATAGGAAGTCTTTATTTAAATATCATGAGGATAAAGATTGCATTTTTAGGCAAATATTATTCATCATAACAATTTTAAATACCACGAAAACACGGTTAGTGCGAAATTTTCGACTTACACTTTTCTTATCTCAATCCCAATCCTAATATCTATCTTAGCTTAAGACTTAATTTGAACCTCACTCCAAATCTTAGCTCTTAATCATAATCTTAGTCTTAATATTAATTGTAATTTTAATTATGATCTTAAGCTGTGAACGACTTTTTACATATTCACCCCACTGTAGTGAAAATTCTAATAGAATTCTCCTAAATTTAACTTTTTTGCACTTTTCTGGTTTCGTTATTGGTCTACTCCAAGAACCGTGGCGTACTGGAGGCCATGTAAGAGGACTGAGTCGGTTAGGTGGGTTAATATATGATCAGGTGGGAGGCAAACCTCGAGCCACCTTTCTGTTCGTTGAAAATATTAATCACACTCCTCTAACTCCTTATATTTCTAGGGATCTCGCTCCTGCTGTAGGCGAAGTGTCGACGGTGGGCGGTGCACAAGAAGTTGTTATCGCATCAGCCTAATTTCCTGGTGACTTCCTCACCATACCAGCGATGGAAGTCCAGCAGCTCGTCGAATTTTGTCGGCATACGAACCGACAACTCATTATGCAAATCTCTACCACGAGTGGTGGGGCAACACTAATATAAATCTTAGATTACATTATGCAAAATAATATATGTAGTCTTCACAAACAGGGGTTGCAAACCTACTATTATTACTGCTGTACTTGTATTACTGCTGCTGACTCTTTGCAGCAGGTCAATAGCTGAACTTATCCGAGACTGGAAAGTTTCGGACTAAGCATCACTCTCGGACCACAAACACATAAGGTTTGAGATTCCAGGGCAATCCGAGCTCCGGAATTTGAATTTCTCGTCCACAAAAACAACCTGGAGATTTTCTAAAAATCCAGTAAATGCAAGAGCAGACTGGGTTTAAACTTCGATAAACTCAATCAGAGAATTTGAGGTCCCAAAAATAATGACCTGCTGGTATCCTCTCATGACAGCACAGCTCCCGGTTCCTCCTTGATGAGATGTGAGGGAACCCTTCCCTGGAGGAACGGAGAACTGGTTGCAAAACGCACACTTGTCAGGAAGCTTTTCAACAGGGCAAAACGATGTAGGTCGAATACAGGGCTGCTCTCACTGAATACAATAAACTCATTCGACGATCCAATAAGAAAGAGTGAAGGCATAAATGGAGTAAATAGAAAACTTACCCGAGGCCGCCTTTTCTCAATGTTCATCGCAATCTAGATGTTAATGTTGACTCGGTATTAAACTAATTTTTATCTATACCTCGGTGAATTGCATGCGACTTTTCTTTGAGTTGTGCTGTATTATATCCACAATTAAATGTAATATGTTGAATATTTTAATAATACGATGTTTCCACGATTCGTAATTCGCTCTCTAAGTAATTCGTGAATTACCCTGTTTCCACGACACACATTAGTAATTCGTTTGGCAGCTCTAGCTCCTGTTCTTGTTCTTCGTTTTTAGTATTATTTTTGTGTACTCAAAATATCGAAGATGGAGCTAAAATTTAAGTAATCATCAACAATTTTAATTTGTATAGAGAATATTTTATTAATATTATTCTATAACTAGAAAAAGTGCCAGCGAATGGGATCAGGCCGGTGAAAACTACGACATATTTCCGATAAATATTAGAGAAGGCACCGATTCATTTGTCATTCGCATGGTAATTCGATCTGAATTACCTACAAATGAGGTAATTCGCTCCCAAAATATATGGCGTATTACGTAACTCCGAAGGTAATTGGCAAGGCGAATGACGAATGGGAGAGCGAATTACAAATGAGAGAGCGAATTACGAAACGTGGAAACGCCGAATAAATCAGTGGTCGGCATACTAACAGATTCAAACGATTCGATAAGTGAGACGGTGTGCGTTAAATGCTCTGCTCAGCTACCGCTCTTCGTATACGTGTGAAATACACATGTGCTCCCGGAGCGCTCAGTGAGCTATGGCCTGTCGACCACTGTTCTAAATAAAACAATGATATTCTTGGTTGTTTCGAATGACTTTGCATAGAACAATGGGGGTATACAAAAAAAAAACAACAAAATTAAAAAAAATTATTATTTTTATTATTAAATTACGAAAAAAAAATTATATTTTAAATCTTATCAAAATATGGTGCGGCAATAATTTTTTCGACCAGTGTATGTAAACCAGTGACAAGAAAATATATAAAAAATTCAACGCTTGAAGGAAAGCTTTCGACTCACATATATATGGTTGCTGGGTACACCGGAAAATTTATGGCAATTGAAAAGTTGACGAACTGACAGGGAAAGGTAGGACCACCCAAAACCTTCCAGGAAAGGAAACGGTGAATATACTTAGCAAAAGACGCTTTCAAGTAGTTTGTTAAAGAACACACCATTCTAGTAGCCAAGGAACGCTGGAACAACTTTCGCCTTGCGAAACTTTCAGGATTACCTGGTATTTCTATAAAAGGAAACGCTTACTAATGTGGAATCAGAACCAATGTTGACCTATTTGACATGTAAGACCGAATCGAAAAAATTACCAAATTACCAAACTTGATAAATAAAGAAAAAATTACCAATTTTGGTTAAAAATTACCAAAGCGGCAACGCTGATGGCGAATTACGTAACTCCGAAGGTAATTGGCAAGGCGAATGACGAATGGGAGAGCGAATTACAAATGAGAGAGCGAATTACGAAGCGTGGAAACGTCGTATAAATCAGTGGTCGGCATACTAACAGATTCAAACGATTCGATAAGTGAGACGGTGTGCGTTAAATGCTCAGCTACTGCTCTTCGCATGCGTGTGAAACACACATCTGCTCAGGGAGCGCTCAGTGAGCTATGGCCTGCCCACCACTGTTCTAAATAAAACAAAGATATTCTTGGTTGTTTCGCATGACTTTGCATAGAACAATGGGGGTATACAAAAAAAAAAACAACAATTTTTTTAAGATTTACATATCGCAGTACAAAGTAAGTTTGAATTTCTTTTGAATTCAAACAAAACACTGCAATATTCGCCGTTTTTGTTTGGCCAAACACACATAGCAAGTTGCGTATTGAACAGCATTTCCCTTTAAATCCGAAGTCTTGATTTAAACAACCCCTAACGAGCTAAGCAGGTACAAATATAGCAAACCGCGCTTGTGTTCTTCTCTGCTCACTAACTTAATTGTTGTTTTGTGGTGATTTCCAAAATAACTATCACTTCTACCATCTTTTTTTTTTTTAAATATTGTTGCTTTTCCACAATAAGTTTAAAAAGAAGTCAGTATATTCATTCTTTCAAAACTCGATAAGTTCCGCAAAATTAATTTTCTGTAAGTAAAATTTTAAATCATTCTCACCAAAACACATACAGTGCCGGACAAAAGTATTGGCACAGAGAATTTTTCGCAATATCTGAAAAGTTTTTTATTCTAATTTATTTTCGATAATTTTTTATAAATATATAGTTCGTCCTACACCAAAAAACATAAAAACTAAATGTCTAAATTTTGTGTAAAACTCAGAAAAATTCAATAAATTTGCATACTTATTTGCAACTTTCTATTCAGATTCTTTAGAAAAATTCTAAGTATGCAGTTTTATAGCTCAACTAATTTTAGTATAACAAAGTGCAAGCTTGAAGGTGCTAAAAAATCGCATTGATTTTTGGCAATTTTTTTTCAGTCAGGTTCTTCCGTACAAAGTATGTTCGACAATTATTTTTTGTATGGAGAAAATGAGCAACACCTTCTACTAAAAAAATGTCCAAAAATCAACGCAATTTTTTAGATACTTCAAACTTGCACTTTGTTATACTAAAATTAGTTGGGCTATAAAACTACATACCTAGAATTTCTCTAAAAAATCTGAATAAGAAGTTGCAAATTGGTATGCAAATTTATTGAAATTTCCTGAGTTTTCCACAAAGTTTAGAGATTTTGTTTTTATATTTTTTGGTGAAGTACGAACTATATTTTTATTAAAAAATATTGAAAATAAATTAGAATAAAAAACTTTGCATATATTGCGAAAAATTCTCTGTGCCAATACTTTTGTCCGGCACTGTATCTATATACAGAAAAAAGTTTAGTATACAAAAAATTTGAATATTTTCTACATCAGAGTACCCAAGTGGTACGTTGCAAAATCTAATAGGAATAAAAATACGGTTTAAAGAAAATTTTTTAGTATTATTTTTTAAACAGCTAAGAAAGTATCTCAAGTAAATTGACCTTTGCACTGTTGTTGTAATATTTCAACGGTAAATAGTAGTTTTAGAAATAGTAAAGCTTTTTAGTAAGCTTAGGTTTAGTACAGCGAAGGAGCGTTGGAGCGATCGCAGTCATCATCGGTATTCCCTGGCGGCTAGGATGATGCCGCCACTAGATTAAAAGGCAGTATTGGTTGACGCTGCGAAGCTAACCGAGGCCTGCGAAATTAAAATACATCTTTGGTTTTATTTTAGAATTTCTAGCAATTTGCCTGAAAACTCCATGAATAAACATAGTAATCAGAAAAACGTATGCACATTTGAAGTTAACGCTTTAAAAAATTGATAACAGCCGGTTTCACTAGCAATTTCCATATAGAATTCAAAAAATCAAAATCATTTATCCCTTAAATTGCTGACGTGAAATTGGCTGTAAAAATTATTACCAGTGTTAACTTGGAAGGTTAAGAAAAAACCACTGTCGAATATTTTCCCAACATTGACTCTGAGGATGGCTTCAGCTGGATAACAAACCCGTTTTCATGTGGCCCGAAAAGTAAACCTACTGCGATGACCAATTAAGCTTTTGAAAACCTTCTGGACATCAGTGAAGACAGCACTTTGAATATTAAACACTACGAAGGGAGCCAAGAGGGTTCTGCATGCAAGTGTATGCAGAAAACACTGCTGTTGGCAAGATTGCATTAAAAATACTAGTGACTCTTACTTTTACATTTCTATGTGAGAGTGTATATTCAACAAATGCTTACGTAAACAAGTAAGTTTAAGCAAAAAACAAAACCGATTTCAATTACCATATACAAATTCAGGATTATCGTTAATCTCTTCATGATCCAATATTCGGATTTAAACCAAATTAGAATGGGCCCACCTCTGGGGTACCACCTTTCCTTGAAAAAAGAATTACATATAGTAATCGGTTAACGTGGTCCAAAGCTATACGGTAACATACAACATAGAAAAAAATAATAAAAAAAAATATTCCGACGAATTCATAACCTAAACATTTTTGTGAAGTCGGTTAAAAAGAAATACACCAGCAAGCTTTCAGCGTCAAATGATTTCAGGGTAAAACTGTCAAAGCTCCCAATAAACTTAATGGAAATAATGAAATCATCAAAACAATTTCAGTGCTCGAATTAAAGCTAAAAGAGCATAAAGTTTGCATTGTGTTTCCTTGTTTTCGTAGACATTTGAAGAGTTGGGGTGCCGCGAAATTTTTTTAGCACAACAAGGGTGCCGAGGTGAAAAAAAAGTTTGGGAACCCCTGCTATAGAAGGTAGGTTAGCCTGACAAAACGGACTAATGGATACATGCATACATCCATATGTACAAACATATTTTAAGATTTACATACATATACCAGTACAAAACAAGTTTGAAATTCCCATGAATGCAAACAAAAGACAGCAATTTTCGCCGTTTCCGTTTCGCTAAACACATAGCAAGTTAGGGATCGAACAGCATTTCCCTAACGAGCTAAACAGGTAAAACTATAGCGATACGCGTTTGTGTTCTTCTCTGCTCGCTAACTTTATCAAATAACTAACTTGTCAAATACCTGGGATGCGGGAGTTAATTAACTAATTTTTTTTTTTATAAAAAAATTATTAAAAAAACTAGTTAAGTCTCAAATTTATGTATAAAAATTTTCAATTGATTTTTAGTTGGGTTCTCAATAAAAATATAAATATATAAAAAATAAAATTTCTTTAGTTAAGTGGTTGCAAGTTTGCCTGATGAATGCCTGAAGAACATATCCTTTATAACACTGTACAGCACTCGGCTGGGTATTGGACCAAACCAACTTTTTTAAAGCGACTGAGTCATAAAAAAAGTAATTTCTCCGTTTTTCGAAGTTAGCCTCCGAAATCGAGATAAAAAATATTTTAAATAAAAAAATTAGTAATTAGTAATACAATTGAATACTTTATTTAAATAAAACAGAAAATTACCTTTTATTTTTATATATAACCTGTTATGTAAAAAATCAAAAAACATGGTGTTTTATTAGTAATTTTTCTGTAATTTTTTTTTTTTTATAAGAAAAAATTGGTATTTTTTCCTTTTAAGTGTTTTACTAAAATTTTTATATACGAAGTATACAAATATGCACATCACAAGAAAGGGGGTTAAATCGCCTTTACAACGATATGGATCTTTTAAAAATCAATTCAAAATTTTATGAAATATTAAGTTTTTAATTTTTCGAAGACCTGACCTTTGACCCGTTCTAGCACCTGTAATAAAAGTTTTCACAAAAAAATTTATATACCATATAAATAAGAGCAAAAGGCGGACCAAGTCTGTATTTGTACTTTTTTGCTTTTTGCATGCAATAGTTACATATAATTTTTTACCAAAGGTTCTATTTCGAAATTCGAAGGCCCATATCTCGATTTCCGAGGCCAACTTCGAAAAACGGAGAAATCACTGTTTTACCTATGACTCAATGTCTTAAAAAATATCGGTTTTGTCCAATACCCAGAAAAAAAATTGATTTTGCCGTAGAGTGTAAGAGATAGAAACCCATACAAACACACGGAACAATATGAACATTGCCAGCTAGCAAAATTGTCAGAAATCTGTTAGATAGCCGTCAGGCTCGTCCGCAAAAAAGTCCGAAATCTGTATGATTTTGGTCGATATCGGTCAGAGAAGCATATGAAGAGGTTGACAGGAAGTCTAACCGACACGACGCGTCGCGACGTGGGAAATTTTATCCAACAGATGTCTGACCAAATAATCATGGAAAATAAGAATTATCGGACGTGTATGCCCGAAATCGGACATAATTATATCAGACATATCGGATAAGGAAATATACAAAAAATCTCCAGACATTTCGCCTAGAAATCTGTACGAAACCTGTAAGACTTGTCTGATATCAGAAGTTGTCTTATTTTTTCAAGGACAGATGTACGTATAAATTGGATGCAACCATGTGCAGGGAATCAGTTTAAACAGCGAGCTATCGAGCGAAGGTTAAGTGAACCTAAGAATCTATTAAGCAGTAAAATAATTGACCAGCAATAACGCAAAGTTTTATCCAGTCAAAAAAAAAAACAACGAAGGATAATTAAGAAAGTCGTCGACAAGTTTAATAAATTGACAAACCGAAGTGCATCTACGTCCTGAATCAAAAGCAGAATAAGATTCATGGCTACCAGAGGATACGGAAGCAGAAGCCATCGATTTGGAGGAATACGTCGTCCATCTAAGGCTATGGATATGAGCATATTTTTTGCTGCAATAGAGGCGCATATGGCAAAGATTTCATTGCGAATAGACGCACTGGAGTCACGTATATCATCGCGAATGGATGCACAGGAAACGCGTATAGTGCAGTTGTCATCACAGGTATCGTCGCAAGTATTCACAGACTCGCCATCGCAGCAGGGAGAACACATGTTGCAGTCTTCATCGCCGCGGAATACAATGACTACACAGCATCAGGAAAATTTAAACAGATTTGACAGGAAACTCAAAGAAACAGACGATAACATCGAAGAAAAGGATAAGAAGACAATTGATACAATTATTGAGCTACTGGATAAACTCGAAACCGAGGTAGCCAAATTGAAAGGTCGTGGCCGTGAATTGCAGTTGGATCTCCCAGTTACCACAGCGAGTTCTACCAAGAATAAAGAAAACGGAAAGGCTCCTTGTCGATCTCAGCGCAGGAACATGAGCATATCATTGGCTACAATAGAATCTCAGATGGCACAGATTTCCTTCCAGCTGCAAGCGCAGGAATTAAGTGACATGATGTTTGAATCACAGGTCTCCTCGCAGGTATCGCGGCATGTATCATCGCAGCCCTATGCAATACTTTATTTTACTATCTTATTTATTAGTTTATTTATTTCTCTCTGCTTTATTAACCTTGCCGTATACATGTGGTAACCTTTTGTTATTTCGTCGCGGTTCAACTCCCTTACTCAGCGCGTGAATTTGAAAAGCAACACTGAACAATAACTATTTTGTAATCTGACATTCTCTTTGTAACATATTCTTAGTGAATATAAATGAAAAATAAGCGAAATAAATTCCTTCTTCCTGAAACATCTAAAAGCTACGCACGTGTTAATCCACATACATTTTCCATAAAATCTATGTATGACTTATTGCCTAAACTAAAATATAAAGTAAAATCTACTTATTCGGATCGCCCAATTTGGTGACTGATAATGTTGCTGACTTCTAAATCATATCAAAACGATGATTGTACGATTCGGCTTCGGTATAATGGCCGTTTATGCAAGTAGATAAAGTGCGTAGAAGGCATCTAATCGTCAATAGCCAAAACGAATCGAGATAGATATAGACAAATGAATACATAAATGCTCAGAATGAATAGAGAATTCGATTAAGCCATGTCTGTCTGTCCGTCCGTCTTTCCGTCTGTCCGTCCGTCCGTGTACACGATAACTCGAGCAGAAATTGAGATATCTCAACGAAATTTGGTATATAGGTTTCCATTTATCCAGGGTAGGTTGGTATTGAAAATGGGCGAAATCGGACTGTAACCACGCCCACTTCCCCTATAACCGTAATTTTCAGAAATGCGAAAACTGCGATATTTAGTGGCACCGCCCACTTATTATCACATATATGTATCTCGGTAACCGTTCCACCAATTTGTACCAAACTCGGTATGGTTATTGTGCTTGCCACATAAAAGAAAACTTTTGAAAAGTATTGAAATCGGACTAAAATTACAACCGCTTTTCACATAACGGTAAAATTCAGAAATGCTTGAAACTTCAATATTTCGAAATTTAAGGACGCTAATTTACTCAAAATTGATACACCCCGGCTTACCATGTAGCGGTAGCTTTCGGAAAGGCGAAAAACCTATATTTAGTACTTGCGCCGGGTATTTAATATTCGGCTCCGCCCGAACTTAGACTTTCTTACCTGTTTTTTAGCTCTCTTTCCCACCTGTACGGTAATGTGCTCATTAAAGTTCCGTTTATCATCGAATTTTATTCCTAAGTATTTGAATGAACTAGCTTTTTCAATTGCTTCGTTGTTTTTGTGCAGATTCTGCAGCGCACTTACCTCAAGATTTCTCCTTGATATAACCATGAGTTTGGTTTTATTGACATTTAATTTATGTAAATCTGTGCACGCATACTATGCATTGCATAGTCAATCGTAGATTTTATTTAAGTCATTTTGTAACTTAGTGGATATTTCACTGATATTATCTCCACTCAGCACGAGTAACGTATCATCAGCGAATAGTATCATATCATTTTTTTTTTTTGTTATATAACTATTAAACAAAGTGAGAGATAGCACAGACCCTTGCGGCAGGTTAACTGACTCAACTCTTTTATTGGGTACTGATGATCCAATTATTGTTCTTTGGCTCCGATTCGTAATAAAGTCTTCAAAACATTTTAGTTCAGTACCCTGATACCTATACTAAACAACTTCTTGACAGCATTTGATCAATTGTTACGAAAACACGTTTCAAATCTAAACCAAAAACCGCTACAATATCGAGCCCTAACGGCCAAAATAACTTAAGCGGATTTTTTTTTCAAAATTTCCTTTTTGATGCAGAAATGTATCTAGATCGGGGATTTCTGCATTAAAAAGAAAATTTTGAAAAAAAAAATCGCCTTCGTTAGGGCTCGATATATTTGCTTCTACTCAAGTCGCGTTTGCAATTAGCAATAACCAAGTATAAAGGACTTTCACAGGAATGTCCTTTACGGAACTGTACAAGTTGTTTTTTTTTTACCGCTGTTTCAAGTATCTTTTCGCCACTTTTACAATTCATGCTAATATTTATGAACTGTTTTCTAGGTAGATGCAAAATCGTATTTACGGTGCATGGAGGCGTCAGACAAAGGGCGCTTACACAATTTTGTGGTTTTTCTATGCATACTTAACCTCATCTTTCATTAAGTTATCTGAAAACTAAATTCGAATAACTTAAACATAGAGCCAAAGCAGACCAAATACAAGGGGTTTCTATACATTTCGGCTGCAGCGCCACCCATTGGGTCCATTTTCTACAAAACCATTGCTTATCATAAAATTAATAGTGAATAATAATAATAAATGAATTTCAACCAGATTGAATAAAAAATGCGGACTTTCCAAATACCTCGACTCCAGCACCACCCAGCGGGTCCATTTTTATCCAAAGAATTTTTCGTCATACATGTACAAACAAACTAAGCTCACAATTAAAATTTGAACGAAATCGGTTAATAAACATGAATTTTATAAATAACTCTACTTCCGCGCCACCTAGCGAGTTTTCTAGTACAATATCATAGAACCATAGACATTGACGGTACTTTGACAAAACCTCGTATCTCAGAATCCACTACTACTTGGCATCTCGTAAAATTAATTTAAGATAGGCCTTAAACATAACGATTCGTTACATATTATTTTTAATTAACTAAAAAGTAGCTAATCTTTAATATACAGTAAACAAGTTAAAAATAATTTTCTGTTATCAAAAGAGAGTTTTTTGTTAGAGATTGTTGTTTGGCTGTGTTTTGAGATACGAGGTTTTTACAAAGTACCGTCGATATAACGACACTCATAAAAATCAAAGCCCCAAAATTTGTGAAAAAATTAAAAAAATTCTTAAAAATTTTCACACAAGTTTTATCTTTTACCAATAATTAAAAACAAAGTTACAATAGTTCAATGCGATTTAGAAATCTGGAGGAAAATGGTTCCCAATCGATGCATCCTTTCTAAAAACTACCACTTTTCGTCATATTTTGAAGAGGTTTTAAAAATGGGAAACGTTAAAATCCTGTATGCATTCCGCTGAGTTGAACCCTAATCTTACAAAAATGTCTGTACGACACATATTGTTGTTTGATCAATAGGGTGGTCCTAAAATAAATGCGGGGTAAAAAATTTAAAATGCTAAGCTCTCATACCCTAGAATTTTTCTAAATGAAAAAAAAGAATACTCGCATTTTTGGTAAAAAAAAAATATATTTAGCACTGCCTCAAAGCCCATGCAGTTTTCCGGGTATTTTATATGGGGAAATGCACATTTTTCGTAGAACTGGTGTAGAATTCTTGAAAATAAATATTTTTCGATTGGAAACCCTTGTTTCTCTTCAGGTGACTTTAATTTTTTAACCGGTTTCACAAAAGGAGAAGGTTATCAATTCATCGGAATATTTTTATTTTTTATTTTTATGTATGTTTCCGCATATCTTTGGACCACGTTAATCGATTTCTACCATTGGATCATGAAGAAATTAATCATAATCTTAAATTTGTATACGAGAACTGAAGTCGGTTTTGATTTTTGCTTAAAATATAGGTCAACAAAAAATCCCAGAAAGGGCAAGGGGGGCCCATAAACAAATCGTTAGTTTTAAAACATGGTAAAATAAACAATTGGGTATTGTTATTGGCAGTCTTCTGAAGAAAACCAGAGTTTCCCGTTCGAAAAATATTGATTTTCAAGAATTCTACACTAGTTGTACGAAAAATGTGTTTTTCCCTCTGAGGCAGTTCTAAATATAATTTTTTTAACAAAAAAATACGGGTGTTCTTAGAAATTTAGAAAAATTCTAGGGGGTAAGAGCTTAGCATTTCAAACTTTTTCTTTTGGACAACCCTGTTGGGCAAGCTAGTAATTGAAAAAAAAAAACCACATAAACCAAACTCGGTAATCCAGCATTTTCTGCTTTCCTACTTTTTTGTTGTTACCGAAAAAAGCATATTTACTAAGTCACAAAAAATTGCTCAGTTGACTCTGCACACAGAGCTCCAGCTTAACTAACCAGGCAATCAATTAAAAATGTGTGCAGTTGCACAATAACTAAGATTACACTACATTACGGTGACCATATTAACCAACGTAAAATAAAGGAAATTTTTTTTCAAAATGATTTGGGAATACGTATTATATTATTTAATTGTCCAATTTCCAATGCTCTAGCGAAAAATGAAGCCAAATCCTTTTCAAGGAACTTCGACGAAGCCAGCACACAGTGGTTCAAAATTGGAATTTAATAATATAAATAATAGATTGGCGCTTACATNCACACAAAGCGGAAGGACCTACGGTTTTACGCCGACTCCGAACGGCGATTGTAATTTTTTGGAAAGGTGTTTTTCATGGCAGAAATACACTCGGAGATTTGCCATTGCCTGCAGAGGGACGACCGCTGTTAAGAAAAAATATTTTTTCAATATTTTTTTTCAATGTTGCTTTGACCAGGGTTTGAACCCAGGTGCTGATGAGTGAAAGCGCGCACTGCTTACCACTACACCACAGCGGCCGACAAAATTGGAAGTTAATGTTTATAATCCACCGGAGTCTTCATTTTTCAACCAATTTCTACTAAAAAGCAAAAAAAAAGATTTATTGTGGCGAGCATTTTTGACAACATTTCAAAATTTTTGTTTGTGTATTTTTTTGTTTTGAGAGAACACATTTTCTTCAAAATTGCTACTTTTTCTACAGTTTGCACAAAAAAATTTAATATGATTAAATAAAAATTCAGAAATCAGGCTCAACTGGTCTCTTGCAAATGTTGTAGGCTTTCATAAAAAAAATAAATATTAATCAAATGAATTGAAAAACGAAGGCTCCAATGAACTATGAACACTAAATGCCAGTTTTGAACCACTGTGCAGCAGGGGGTTTATTGTTCTCTTTCAGTGAAACTGGAAACTCAGCGTGCAACACGATCCTGAGCACAACTTTCCCTGTGCTTTATAGATTGTACAAAGATAACCGATTAAATAGAAACCCTTAAGTGGGACGCGAAACAAACTGGGGAAGGTTTTCATTATATTTTATAAGGGACATTTTCATTTTTCATATTCTGCGTTTAAAAGTTTACCTACCGATTTAAAGGACAGTTTAAGAAATAAAGGACAAATGGCGTCCTTTATTTTGAAAAAAAATTATAAAGGACAGGGTGCTAAAATAAAGGATTGTCCTTTAAAATAAAGGACGGATGGTCACCGTACACTACATGCATGCTCTGCTAGAGTCACATGGACTTGAAAAGTGAACAAGGAAGCGCCAGCGAGGTTCAGTGTAAAGCACATGTCGATGTCTCGAAGCGCTAATCCCACGCAATGGATTTACATGACTGGATGAATAATGTCGCCGTCGCTCCACTGCAAAAGCAGCATTTTTGTGTAGGTAGTTCGTTATATAGTAGTAGTAGTAGTTTATATATATGTACATATATAGTATGTATGTATGTGTATAGGTAGCGATACACTGCGCTATGTTACAGCTGCCCACGCTGCCACATATTTACAAGCAGCAATTTTCACAAAAGTCATGACATGATTTTTATTGCTCTTTTGGCATTTTTTCCTTCCAGGAGTACTTTTTTCAGCTCTCAAGAAAGGTAAGCGCAAACGCAGCTTAGCGCAGCAGAACATTTCGTAATCGTAGCACAAGAAAAGTTGTGTGTGGGAAGTAATATGAAATGTCATGAAGGAAGTTGCGTACATAGGCAGGTACATACATACATACATATGTACTTTATTGAATTTTATAGTTGCTTGCAAATGGGTGGATTGCTTTTGCAAACATACCACAGACGCGCTTCTGCGAAATATATGCAGATGCATAACAAGACAATGCAATTCGCACAAATTGCCCACAGTCATTGCAAACGACATTCAAAATTTGATGGAGTAAATAGATGCATGTAAGTCTATAAGTACATATGTGTCTATGTATGTACATATGTCTGTGTGAATTTATTTGCTTTTAGAGCTAGTTCACTAACTGTTTTGAATGCTCTTTGTCTACCAAAGAAAAAGATTGTAGCAACTCTTAAGTTTTATCATTCTGTCGAAAACTTTTATTTAATAGAGAAATGAAATCTCGAAAATCGCATTTCAAATAACTACATTTTCCAGAAAACAAAAGAGCGTTTTGGGTACTTAGAACTTTCTTACAAACAATGAAAATTGTATTTAAACTTAAATTATTAACTTTTATTGCAATGCTTATGGTATGTGGCATGCCGGAAATTGAAAGTTTCGGTAGCTGTGATAAGTGCCTAAACGAAATAAAGTGGTACTTAAATACATATGTATGTATATAACGTTTTTGATATAGTAAATAGTAAATTTTTTGGCACACACCGGTCAACAGTCAGATTTACCAATTTTGGCAAAAGTTCAGTGAAAGCACTATTCCTAAACTTACATAACGGATCTATTGAAAGGTAACCGAGAAAACTCCCCCTGCTACTAACGAAGACCTATTTCAACAAAAAACCTTTTGAGCATGGAAGATGATGGTCATGTGTACACCGGGCCGTCGAGAGAAAACTCGGGCGCGGAACTAGAAATCACGGGACCCTATATTTAAATTGTATTAATGTAAAAGCATATGGCCCAAATCGCCGAGAACGAAACTGAGGAGAACAATTTTTTCTCAGGTTTCGCGGATTTTTCATAACATCTGGGTCATACATATTCTGAGGTATCAGACAATATGAATATTAACACGAATCTCCTTCTCTCAAACATGAAAACTCACCTAATCCTGAGACAACTTTAAATTAATGAAAATTAAAAAAGAACAACATGAAATTGAGGGTTGTTTATATTTGAGGGCCACCATTTTTTTTTATTATATTTGCTTCACTTCGAATGCCTTGTATTACTTTTAAGTTAATAAAAAAGTATTCAACAAAATAATCAGTGATTGAATTTCTTAATGAAAATAAAGTCGGTATCATTTTTTAATGAAATGTAATGTAATATCAAAAAAAATTTTGGCGCGAAATCCACCAGGCTTAAAAATGGAAAAATCTGGTTTTCCTTGAACATTTTCGGCCTTCTTCACAATAAAGCAGTTTCCTATAATCTGCATTATCCGTGTGTTTTCGATGCAAAACTATTTGTAACGCAAGTCTTTTTTACTAAATGAATTTTCAGGTAAAATTTATTTTAATTTAGTTAGAGATAGGTCTCATTTGAAAGCAACATTGTAAGCTATTCAACGTGCTATTGACTCATGGTTAAAATTTAAATTCTAACTCAAGTAGGCTGAGAAAAATTAAATTACGTAGAACAAAAATACGCGAGAATTAAATTAAATCAAAAAGGAACGATGCAAAAAGAAGCTAAAAGAAGAATAAGATTTCTTGAATAAATAATAAAAATCTATTGGAATTATTTCAAGTATTTTTCTAGTACTATTATTATCCTTCAAAATGCACTCTCGAATGGTGGTATAAGATTTTACCTTCAAGAGTTACGGCCACTTAAACTGCCCTGTCCTCGAATCTAACATCGCCAAACCAAACATATCAATATCTTGGAGCAGTGGTATGACCGAGCTCGAGTTCTAAGCAGAAAATTACTTCTGAAACGACCTACAGCTGCACAGCAACAGAAACTTTCAAATCTGTATTCATAATTATCCTGTTTTTATTTAATTTCCTTGGATTACACATCAAATCGCAAGTCTACAAGCCATTTAAAAACCTAATTACAATCTATACGTATGTATATCGCACAGTTAACGTACACTCTAAAAAAAATTGTGTAGATTTCCTAGTTAAAAGGTGGCTTACTGATTTCCTACCTTATTATTCGCGTAATTACATGCTCCATTATTCAACGAATAGTTTGTTTAAATTTTGGACTTTTTAGAGTGTAATTAAACTGCTGTGGTGTGCGTAAATTTACTACGAAAGTACGTACAAGCTACAAACTACACATCTGCTGTTTGATTTTACCCGTAAAATTGTGTAAAGCCGCTAACAAAAAGGATTTTTACACACGAAAATGTTTAAACGAGAAATATACATATTCATCGTGTAAATTTACCAAAAAAAATTGACAACGAAACAAAAATATACTCGATTTATAGTCGCATTTTTAAACAGATTTTTTAGAGCGTAGCAGTCTTTTTCCGTCAACGTAACAATCCGGAGGAGACCAGCGTTTTCCGATAATAAAAATCAGCTTTAAAAAGTACTTCCAAAAATTGTAATGTAACAGTCCGCTGTTGAAACTTTTATAACTCTTAAGCAACAGGAGGTACAATATATGAACGATGCAGCAATTACATTGTAAAAAAATAATTACAAGTTATGGCTCCGATATTTCGGGCCCCTTAAGAAGCCCTGGCACGGGGGGATTCACCCCTTTCCCCTTCCCTCTCGACGGACCTGTGTCAACGGTTAAGTCTGTCGACTTAAGCTATATTGAGTTATCTCAAAATTTTACAATGAATTTTGCCCTGCTAAATTCGCAAACACGCCACTGTGTGCCTCTGGAGTCGAGGAATCTCTGAAAACTGTATTAACTCAACAGGTGTCAATTAGAACGAGGTATGGCTAAAGTCTGTAGCCACGACTGATTCACCTTCAGAACTAGCTATTGTTTCAAAAATCATTGTTTGCTTCCTGGAACTGTCAGTATTTTCACGTGTAACACCAATGAACCAAACACATTGCTCGAATCTTCTCTGACTTTCTCAGATACGTAAATACAAGTGAGTACGAAAAAAACACTAGTAGAGATGGCTGACAAAAATACTAATATTTGTTCTTTTTAGAACTGAACCGAAGTGAATCGGTTACTTAAATTTACATCACCACACAATGCTATGAATCTAATCTAATCTATCAAATTAAAATGATTTTTATTCCTTGAAAATACTAAAAATAAACGCTTTACTCCTGTTATAAAATTCCATTGATCAGAAAAAATTTCCTACATGTTTTAAATTATATTTTTTGTTGGAAACTTTAGTTATTCGAATTTTCACCTTGATTGGGGTAACCATTTAAGATATATTTATTTTTTCCATTATTCGTTGATTTTTAACCACTGTGTGGTGGCGTCGAAATCGTCCACAACAGTTTTACTATCGCAGTGCAGCCAGTATTCATCCGGTGTATAATCGTACATTGAGGGAAATAATGCATAGTAAAAATGAACACTTTATATTTGATTATCGTTTAAAAATGTTCGTATTTAAAAATTATATTTTCATGCCAAAATTTAGCACGCAAATATTTAAATATTCACAACGGAGTGTGTATATGTAAGTGTGCATATGTATGTAAATGCAGAAAAAAATTATCAATTCATAAAAAATAACCAATTTGTAGTTAGCTTGTTTTCGGGATTTCTATAAAATATATAACTTGTAGTTAACTACAAAAACTTAACTTGAAACTAGCTGAAAAGTAATGCAGCAGTAATGCAGACGTAATCTGGAGATTGTTTTCTTTAAACAAGTTTATATTTAAATATCCTCATATAAATTTTATGTTCTCCCTGCACTTTACAAATACTTTTTCGAATTGAGGACAAATAAAAGGAAGATGGAAACTTTACATATATTATCATTTTGAAGTTATGTCTGATGGAGTTCGAATGTGGGACTACATACAGCAGAATATGAAAACAAATATGATATGTAATAAAATAAAGTAAATAAATAAAAAAAATTAAATAAATAAACAAAAAAATATTTTGTCTTTCTTATTAATATTTTTGGTCTTATTAATATATTTGGTTCTTATTAGTATTTTTGGCTGTGGTGTTAGTTGAAATTCAGCATTTGAAAGCACATTTTCTATGTCTGGCTGTAGCTAAGTCCGCAAAGATGCTTGCCAAAATATGTTGATTACCAGAGGGCCAGGGTTCGAATTCCATTGCAGTCAACAGGCAACTTAAATATTTTTTTTTTTTAGTTTTTGTCTTGATTATTTCACTTGACGTATGCTTTTTCAAAACGAAAGCTTCGTTTTAATAAGCGCGTAATTGAATTGAATATTTGTCACTAACCATACAGTACTTTCGTTGTCGTTTATAGTAAGATCAACTACGTTTCTGATTGATTTTACTATTTTTTCCCCTCAGTGTAGGCACTCACAGAACTGATTTATGATCACAACGTCCGCCATTTTCGCCGTCAAAGTGAAAATCCGAAAATATAAAGACTGCTTAAGAAGCTTTGAGTGTAGATATCTGGTCTACTATGTTTAATTTTAAACTAAAAAATTTAAACTTAAGAAAAGCTAAACTTTTTTTATAAGCCAATTGAAACACACACGCTTTCGAGTTCCTTATGATCCCAACGAGCCGTTTGGCAAAGCACGCACAGTGGGCACATCACTTGCGATTGCAAATTAAATATTACCCAGCACAGAGAGGCAATGAATGCAACGTGCAACGTATGTACGCGTGTGGCAAGCAACCAACAACAAATATAGCTCATTGTTACATATGTACATAAAAAACAGCAACTAAAAGTGTTTAATATGCATTCAATGTGGTCTTGTTAATCCCACAAGGCATGAGTTTTTCCAACAGCGTCAACGACGACAACAATAAGAATAATGACTAGGGAAAAAGAAACATCAACAGACTACAATTACATACATCACTGTGGGCACGTAGAAAAATAGAAAATAAAGTGCTTTACCAACACTTTGTTGGTGTTTTGTTTTAATTGTGCTTTTTCACCCAACATCAACTGACTGACTGTGACTAGCTGACTAGCTGACTTAATGAATCGCATTCGAGTATTCGATGTAACGAATGTGTTTGCATCACTGCTGCTGCCGGCATCGCCAGTGCCATCGTCTGCCCTATGTACTATCATCAGTGCCTTGGTGGTATTTAAGCGTAGAGAATTCTCTGAATTTAACTCTTGTTGCATTTTAATTTATTGCCAACGCTTGGGCGCAGCTAACATGCGACGACGACTGGCGAATATGGTTAGTAAAACTACATTAACTGCATGTACTCGTATGATAAAAGCTGTGCGTACGATTATGTTAGGCCACATGGCCACATGCAGCGAGCGGCATACGGAGACAAGCCGAGCCGGTGGACACTTGCACAACTTGATTTGCATCTCCCAGATATGCACAATATGTACGTCGTGTTAGCAGGCAAGTTGCCATTTTATTGTTATTGTATGTGTTAGCCAAGCAACTATCTGTCCGCTGGTGCTGGGTCTATACTATCCTACATGGACATTTTTTGCGCGTCATTTTGAATGTACTTCATCAAATGGAAATGACTGTCTGAACCTGAATTATTGTGCAAAAATTCCAGGCTTCATGCAAACTAGATCTGGCGATATCTTTTACAACGGTTGCATCAGTATGTGTAGCTTCCTTTGAGTAACAATTCGCTGAGCATAACTTCAAAGAGAGCGGCATAAAAAAATTAAAGATGGCTTTAGCAATGCAAATGTGACTTTGCGTTGGCAGATTTTATTTCTTAAGTGAACCAAACTCAGACTTGGCGTATTTTGCATGCATGAAAATTGTGTCCCCGTCCGCGCTTTCTGAGCAACGTGAGAAAGCCTTTACGAAACGCGGTAACCAAACCCGTATTGAACCTTGAATCATGGCCGAAAGAGAAGAAGCTTCGGTGGAGCTACGTCGAGTTATTTGGTAAAAGGGTTCAGTGAAGTGAATGGATACCGTCTTGCCCGCGGGCAAAGCTCTTTTAAGCTTTCTATGTATTTCATATAGACGTGTGCAGAGTAAAGCTCTCTCTGACCGTCGCTGGTTTAGAGCAATGACATAAAAACTTGTATTCGGTTAAGAACCCTCCCCGCAATTGGTTGTGCGATGAGGTTGGGTTCCCCTCGTAAAAAATTTCTTCTCATCTTCTTATTTGGCGAAGTAAACAACTAAGCGATTTCGGCCGAGCTCAATAAAGCACGCCAGTCGTTGCTCTTCTGTGCCAACTGGAACCAGTTGGAAATGGCAAGTAAAGCGGAGTTCTTTCCATCGCAGTGGGGGCCTCCCTCTTCCTCTGCTACCACCATCGGGTTCCGAGTTGAATACTTTCAGAGCTGTAGCGTCGGTGCCTATTCGAACGACATGGCCAAGCCAGCGGAGCCTCTGTATTTCAATTCGCTGCACTATGTACATGGCGCTGTAAAGTTCATACAGCTCATCGTATCTTTGTGTGTACTCGCCGTCGCCAATGCGTAAAGACCGCTAAATATTCTGCAAAATCTTTCTCTGGAAAACTTCAAGAGCTGGCTCACCGGATGTTGTCATTGTCCATGCTTCAACAACCCCGCCCAGATCGGCTAGTCTCTTGGTCGTTGTTGTTAAGCTCTACTAACGGGAGACACAAGAAGCCTCTAGTCTCTATAGCAGCCCTGGGCGGCGCCTGCCCGGCGGCTGTTTAGTAGGGTTTTGTGGGCTTGCGAAGAGATGTTTCGAGTCGTGGGGTATCTCTGCGCTTGCCGGACACTTATTTGGCACATCTGCATCAAGTCTGCACAGGTACGAGTTAAACCCGCTGCAGTAGCCAGAGCGAAGTTGGTCCGAGTCTCCCTAGGTAGACGAACATCCGTCTCGTCCACATCAGGTGGTTGGCTGCAAAGTTCGAATCTGTTGTAGCCTCTGTTTTTTTTTTAAGTTAAGAAAGGACACAAAATCGAAAAAGACAAGGAAAGGGGAACATAATAAATATGGTATGATACAAATATTGTATCAGACTTACTACTGTATGAGAAGAAAAACGACAACATCAAAATATTAAGGATGGGCATGGAAGTGGATAGTGGATAAATACACTACACTTCAAAAACAAAGAACGTAAAAATCAAAGAATTCTACATGCAAACAAAAACAAGCCACAATAATTCATCTAACTATTGAGCACTGCTAAATAATGCTGCAAAACTAAGAAGACATACCTAACAAAAGGAAAAGAGGTAGTTAATAAGGAGTATAAATTCGATCAACCAACTAAAATTATCCAAGACGAAAAATTAAACTGAAGATGGTTTAACGCCGAAACTGGTTTGCCTCCAAACCAAATTTGACAAGGGATGACGTAAATTCATTCCCAAATCCATCATACACCCATCCTGTCGGAAACAACAACAACCAAAAAGGAAATAATTCCAATTAAAGTACTGCCAACCCATGTTGAAGGTGCATTGTTGCAAGTATAAGTCAACATAAGTACTTCAGGCGGGCTGTCCTTTTGACAGCACATTAGTAATGATATAAATACTTTAAAATATCTACGACAAGCCTATTATTATGGTTACATCATATGAAAAATATCAAAAACGTCATTTCCGCGGGCGCCGGAGAGAAAACATGTATGGTATCGGCACTGTCAAAATAAGTCATATATCGTTATCGACGCAACATGTAACATGTTATTTATAAAGCAGTCGATGTGCTTAACTGAAGGATGTATGGACCTCCCTTATACTACGTTGACGTTGAGCCATAAACTCGCGTTCAACGTTTTGTGTTTAAGAACAAGTATCAAGTACTCTCGTTGGGGTTTTTAAGAAACTCAGAGTTTAATTTGACAGTTGTTTGTTTACTTTTCCCGTACTCCAGCATTTAGACAGAAATAGTCCGAAGTAGCCATGATGTAGAATACCAACCCTTTAGTTGTAAAAAAAGAGAAAATGTGGGTCGATAGAACTTTTCATGCTGATTTCAACCATACAACAAATTTTTATAAAAACCGAAGCCAATAAAAGGAGTTAAAGTTAAACTTCTGTATTTCTTATATTTATAATGGATCGTAAGCACTTGCGGACTATTTCTGATTATATCCCGGAAGTTGTCAAAATTCATCAGTGCGGCTAAAATGTATACTAGTGCGGCCAACTTTTTTGCAGTGTGCTGCCAAATTAGGTCAAGAAAAAGGGTTGCATTCCCATAAACTCCAGATAGAAGAACGAAAATTATTTGTATGGTAAACTCCGAGTTGAAGAGCCGAGTTTAGCGTTGAACTCCAAAATTACCTATAAACTCGAGTTTATGGCTCAACGTGAACATAGTATTATTATTGTCCATTCGCCGCTTTCGGAATTAAGACGATCATGTTCATAACATAGTTCGCACAGACATTGCGACTAATTTGTGCAATACTTTCTTCAATTATAGTAACCATATTTCGCTTAGTAGTTATATCACTTAATAATCGGGCATGGAATTTCACCTTCGAAAATACCCCACATAGGCACCAGTCAGTGCAGCTTACTCAAGGTGACAACCTTAGCTTACTTGCTTTGCTATCAGCGCCATATTGAAAGACCAATACGTTAGTTTGGGTGATATTCTCCAAGTTTTACCATGAAGTCTCTAACAGGCATAAAACGGCCTTGAAGCCTTGTTTGCAACATTCGAGATTCCAATTAAGCCCGAGTTGACCCTAGATACTTCGCTTCTACTGGGGATCCATTTCTGTCCACGCCAAGGTGGGTCTAGCCGAGTTGACTTTCCTTCTTTTTGGTAAATTGGATTTCAATAGATTTATTGAATCCCTTTTTAGCACACTCGTCTTCAGTTAATTTTAGCGCAGCTTGCAATCTGGACCAAATAGATACGTCGTGCTAGCCAAAAATGTAGCTGAGTATTTAGGTCCCGATATGTGCAAAAATGCACACAAGTTTACTTGTTTATACTGCAATACCTTTTCAATAACTTGAGTTGGGCTAAATATGAATTTTTTGAAAGACACAGGTATGTATTTATTTCTATGTTTTTTGATATTTCGCAAATACATACATACATACATGCATATTATTTGAAAAATGTTCCTGCATTTTCCGTTTTATATCCATTTTCTTTCACTTGATTTCTTAAGCTGAATGTTGAAAATTTTACATCTGAATAATCGTTATTTCAAATGTCCCGCTAGACACTATAAATCTATCGCATTCATCTTCTTCTTGACTGTAGTACTCGTACTCTTAAATCAAACACACTCGCACCACACACATACATAAATGTGCCATACAAGCCAGCATATCACTCTGTTGGCAGATAAACTTGAAATTAAATTGAAATTTCACCTGTTAAGTTTCTCTGCATTTAATCTTAATTAAATCGAAATGATTTGATAACTTCACTGCCAGCACACCGGAATGGACGACCACTCACAACCGGTTCGTTGGTCCTTTGCTATGCCATGCAGCAGCCAGCACTCCGACTGCCCCAGTTCTGCCTACAGATTGACTGTTCGTAAGCTTTGCTTACATTCCTGCCTGCGTAGCTACAATTATTTGTTGGCATCTTGCTTGCCTTTTTTCATTAACATTTTCTCAAACCAACGAGATCAACGAAAACCCTCCCCCCCCCTTAGTCACTGCCAAGAAACTTAGTAGAGCGAAGTGTGCTGCATAAGTGGATTGAATTGGATGGAAAGGAAAGAATTCGATGCCGTTGGGGTTGGTAAAGTGGAGTTGCTTTAACGCCAGTGAAGTAGCGGCAGCGCATAAGGGCGCATAGCAGCAGCAGCTGTCGACAGCAGTCACAGCATCCAATGTTTCAGCGGCGATTCAAGCGTGTGTGCGAGTGTGTGTTTGCATCTGTCAGTGCGTCACTGCCACTTGAAAAACATAGCAACCGCACGACAGGTGCAGTGACATATGTATGTATGTATGTATGTATGTGTGGAGAGCCTTTGGAGCTGCGCTACAACCATTCATCCATTGCTTCACTTCGCTTTAACGCTATCGCAAGAGCCATAGATAAATTTAAATTGAATTGCCGCTACGAGAGCAACTCACTCACTCACTCACTCACTTGCACACACCCATTCATTGCCGCCCACTGCTCCCCACACTTGGAGAGGTTTGATTGCAGTTGCTGGTCGGTAGTCAGTAGTCGCTAGCCGATAGTTGGCAGTTGGCAATCGCAAAGCAAAGTAAAGGCCAAACGTGACATTTCAACTGCCACATGATCGTGTGCCACATATACATAAAAAACTCTTGTTTGCTGGCATTGCTTATTTGTATGTACGCTGCTGCCACACCACGACACTATCTACCATTTTTACTGACACAGTTGTTGCTGTAATTCGTGCTGGTTGCTGGTTGCTGTTTGCTGCTGTAGCCGTTTGCTCCGGTTGTTAGCACCGCTAGTGCAATTGCACTTGTTGTAGTAGGTACTGTTACTACTATACAAACCGTAGGTAGGTGTTTTTGTTGCACTTGTTTTAGGGATATTGTAGCAACTCAGTGCCTTGCCACTCGCAGTAGTTGCCGTCGTTACGCCTCTTCAACTTGAATTTAATAGTTTTCGCTTTGTCTCCAGTTAGTTTCGAAGTGAACAGCAAAAACACCGGCAGCAGCAGCTACATACGACAAGCGAACACTTGTCGTAGTAAATGCAATGTGTTGCGATTAAATTAAATGTCGTTATGTGTCGTAATCTTTTTTAATGCGTTTTTTTTCTCTATTTTAGTTTTATTTTGGCCATCGGCGCTGCCGTACGAGGGGACAGCAGATAGCCACGGCACTGCAATCGCTGAGAAATAACTGCAAACCGGAAAGGAAACAAGGATTAAGCAATTTTCGAAAATATTTCGTTAGTGGACACTAAAAACTATGTAATGGCTGCGTTAATGGGGACATTGGTTTTTATGTGAGTACATATGGCAAGAAAAATTAGATTAAATTGCATAAAAAATATGTATGTAAGTGGTCTGCGATAAAATGACGCGAAAGTGGTTAAGATGAGATGAGATGTAAAGGGAAGAAGTAAGTTAGAATGGGACGTAATGAGATGGAATGGGATGTGTCAAGATGAAAACAGGTAAAACCTGCTGAGAAGATGCAAAGGCAGGCGGTAAGTGACCGTACCGGGAGTCGCGAGGCCCATTAGCCATAGCCAACAGTCGTTGCGACTTTTCCCCAGCTAGGTATCCATAGGAAAGGTGTAATTGGGTAAAAGTAGTGCATGATGCTATAGCTTTGAGTTTGTGTTATTAAAAGGTTAGTAGTAGTCCGGTAGTCGAAATGAGCGGCTCAGGGTAGGGCTGCGGGAGCAGAACTCCCACCCACTCCACCATTCATTTTTGAACCATCAAGATCATCATCAAGATTTGTTGCTAAAAGGTGGTTCAAAAGAGACTCGCCTCGACTTTTGATGTTCGAGCCCCGCCAGTTTACATGGTGAGCGTTAGTATCGCCTCCGATTAGAACGACATTTATGCTGTGTCCGTTCACCAGTCTGCGGAACAACGATTGCGGATGTTTCCCAGCCTCATAGGGCATGTAAACGGCGACCACAACGCCTTCGTGATGTCACCATCGCCGTAATAAGGTAGAGGAAACATATTTGAAACTAGGTTTTCCATTACACAGGTTCTAATTTTACCTTTATTTCGCTTTACCAGAAGCTTGAAACCAACCTCGTCCAGGCCACAGACCCTTGTTGAGTTGTTCACCCAGGGTTCCTGGATTATTGCGACATCGACGTCGCCAAAAGAGCAGCCGCCACCTAGAATCTTCAGCAACGCTAAGTCAAGCTGCCCCGGATTTTCTTGGGTGGAGGCTGTTTGTCTCTTGATTTGGTTTTCCACAGAAACCCCAGCTGTGATCTGGAGGTTTGGCAGCAGGGCTTTCGCCCCCATTACCGCCTCCCTCGTACTCTTAGGAAGCGTGTCCAACTTCACCCCTTAATATTTTTTAAAACTTTTGGCCAACTTTAGCTTATAGTTTCTTTCGCGGCGACCACCCGGTGTTATCTTTTATGGATCCAGGTCGCGAGGCCCCATTGATAAATGGCTTCGCAGCCGTGTCGGCGTTTAATGGGAACCCAGTCCCAGGGGCCAAAGATTGACCTGCCGTTTCCAGAATAGTCACTGCAGCCTTGCTGTTGCTGGGCCCCACCATAACGCCTGTTATCACGGAGCGGCTTGAGCTTGACCCCAGGGCCTCCTTGGAAATGCCGTCCATAGGGCTAAAAGGTATTGCCTTTCCCCGAGTTGGCGATTTTTTTTTTTGTTTTTTTGTGTTTTGTAGTCACTATGAGATTCCATGGGTATCTATGAAATAGGGAGGCCAGATCCAGTGCCAAATACGGGAGGGCGCCTCAACCGGAATGTACTTCGCGGCCTATCACTGCATTAAGATGAGAGCCATTCCTTTAAATTCCGTTTTCCAACTGGCTGGCAACCCCGCAAACTTCACTTCATATTTTTTATAATTTTTTCAACAATCAAATCTTGTTTGGACTCAATTTGCACTGAAACTTGAGCGAGATTAAAACGAAAGAATTTAAGTTAATAAATAATTTGTACAAGTTTTTTGTGGAGTATCGATTTCCACGCTGGCCCTATTTAACCAGCCCAGAGAAATTTTACGGTACCGACATTTGCCACCTACGAGACTTCGTTCTTGGCACGAAATGCTCTTCGCGATATCTCCGCTGATATTAAGAGTGCCCTTGTCTCAGGAAACACTTTTCAACCTAACCCAAGCTAGCTTAATCAGGTGAATAATGTAGTAAGCTTTTTTAAAATGTACTTGTACATAAAAGAATGTATGAGGGTACGTATTTTTTTTTTTAATTTCTTTTCCGAGATTCCTTACATACTTTTGAATTCAATGCGACAGTAGCAGCAACAAAATACCAGGACTAAAAAGTATAAATAAAGCGCTTACCAAAACTTAACCACATCTTTACATCAATCGACCCTAAATATGTTGCCAGTTTCTTTTGTGTCCTTTGAGTTGAGTTGACTGAATGTTGTCGTAGGTACATACATACATACATACTTATGTATATACATATAAAGACATTATATGTTTGATTCTTACAGTCGAAAACTTCAAAGCTTTAGAAAATGATGTCTTTCTGCGCTTTTCGTCCATCACAAATGTTGATCACATAAATACATATATTTTTTGTTTGCCTGGAGTGCAGCGCATCATTTTAAAGGGCACTTGAACTATTGCCAAAGTAGTTGATAATATGAACTTTTTCTTTGAAGTGAGTTGCTTGTGGTATGCTTGGTATATTTTGCTTTGAAAACATTTTTTTTATAAGCACAATGTGTGTATGTAATTGAAAATTTAGTCCATAAGTATTCACTTTACGAGATAAATGAGCTGGCTTAAAGGAGAACAAAAAATAAGATACGATTTAACGAACTTTAGAGCTTCTAAACCTTTTGTGATGCATTGTAAGTGTAAAAAAAATACATGGCAAATGTGGTCATCAATTGCATAGAAAACGTGTACAGAGGTAGATTTGTTTATTCTAACCTTAACCGTACGCATGACAACTAGGGACACGATATCGAACAGAAAGTATCGATATGGTACTCATTTAAAGTATCGCTTTAAAAATATCGGGTACCCATTAATATCGGAATAAAAAGACTCGATATTCCAAATATCGATACCAAAATCCAAAAAATTTATGTGAATATAGGTCTCGTATTTAGGCCGCTGTGGTGTAATGATTAGAAGTGCTCAAAACTTGAAAATGAAAAACAGCTTCCCATTAAAACAAAATCGCCGTTCAAAGTCGACATTAAACTGTAGGGACCCCTTTTGTGCCACAACATTAATAGCCCGAGCACAATGAAAACGACGAGCTATCAAATTATTTTAACACGTACTCTTATGTAGATAATTATTTTGGCGCCGACCGGGCTACGCGACGACTGTGGTTGTGGCCAGATTAGATCTATTTCTATTTTTCCAGCGACAGATAAGGTTCTTCCTCTTCTTTTATGTCAAACTCGTACAAATTCATGATGTTGCCGACACATTCAGAAATAAATCATGTCGCCATCGACAAAGCGTTTAGACCAGTCACGCCCAGCGCAGGGCACTTGCATATGGAATTCTGCCAGCGCAGGGTACTTGCTTATGGAGTTCAGAACTTAAGTCGCACTTGACAAATCGGAGGAGAATCTCGGTCAAACACTAACATATTGTGTAACAACACGTAGAGATTGAGGTGTTGTCTTAAAACACAGAAGTCGCGGGTTCAAATTCCACCACATGCAATCCTAACTATATTACACTTTTCTGCTGTTAAAAGCCCAATTTATATCGGGAAGAATTGTTAATACCATTACCCTTGTAATGTGAGTGTTGCGAAGACATTAATAGTAATACGAGCGTTGTTATGAAATTAGGGTTAAGTGAAAAAACCGCGTGTCTTTTCTTTAAAAATTCAGAATTCAAGAGAGTTTATTACAAAAAATACAATTCTCAGTTGTCATTACAGGGTTGCAAAAGGTAAAACAATTCAATGTTCAGTACAATATTACAGGGCTGCAAAAGCTAGTAGGAAAGTAAAAGACTAAAACTATCGAGTAGAAAATATCGGTATCGAATGCCAAAAGTATCGATATGGTATCGTATCGTATCGAAATTCGTGTCCCTAATGACAACAACTATTTTCAAATGTCCAATAAAGAACTCTATGAAGCGTTCGAGGAAAGAAATTATAAAAAAATTCTTAGCACTTTTGGAAAGGCTTATTTATTAGAGACAATTTAACTCCAATTTGTGATAAAGGAATTAGTAATTAAAGGAGCAATACGTTTAGTGTTTAGTGTCGTTGTGAGGATCTTACAGCTCACCGTTCCATCATCTGCAGTACACGCCGTCGCCAACGCTTAAAGGCTCGTAAATCGTCCGCAAAATCTTATACATTAAGAGCCGCCTCTTCGAAAGTTTTCATTGTCCATGCTTCTGCACCATATGCCAGCAATAATTAAATTAAGTGAAAAATATGTATGTATACATAAAATAATAAAAAAAATATTATATAAAAATATGAAAAATCAAAAAAGTTTCGAACTCTTAAATTACATAATTTTTTTTTTAACGGGCCATTCGATTGTGACTGGTGGGACATTTTACTCCAGAATATAATCAATTGTGAGTTTTGACTTTGTCAACGGAACTTATAAAACAGTGAAAGTTATTTTTTGACATAGAATAACTAATGTATAAAATTGCAAAAAAAAAAATATCAAACTATTTCTTAGTATTACGTAACTATCATTTGAATGAGTGTGACTGGTGGGATACTGAAAAGAACTTTGTTTTGCCCTTGTGCACTCAAAGATGAATTTTAGCAAAATCACTTAATTTTCACGAATGATGTTTTTGTGTTGTAAAGTATGAATATATGCTTTCCTTTTTAATAAAAATGAGGTTTATATAATCTTCATAGAAATATTAAAAAATATTTAAAGTTGTGACTAGTGGGACATCTCCTTGTGATTGGTGTAAAGTAATTATGCATGAAATAAAAGTTTCCGTAGACAAAAATTACAAATTCTTTTGATTTTTTTTATAGCTTCCAACAGATTAATGAACCGTAGTCATTCAAAAGGAGGTTACCACTGAAATAGAGATAGGTATGGCATAATTAAATGTATGTAATTTTCCTCTTTTCAATGAAATGCCCCAACAATAAAACCTAAAAATTTTAAAAGAAAAATCTAATAATTGGAAAAAATTAAGTTTAAAAAGGCTAAAATAATTATAAAAAAATAAAAAAATAAATACCTAAACATTTAATGAAATAAAAAAATATATTTTAAAATATAAATATACATATATTAAAATATATATTAAAATCTAAAAACTGAAAGAAGCACAATGAATAAGTTTATTTTTTTTTTTAAACAATATAGTCTAAAATCTAAAAGAAAAATAAATAATAAAAACATTTGATTTCTTATTATTAAATTTGGGGTGGTCCTTAAAATAAAATGAGCGAATTTGGATCCCTGTGCCAAAATTTATATGTGATATCTTCGACTATAGTAGTATCGACATAGGTGTTGAGGCTAAGGAAATCTGGTATAAAAATTTGCTTACTACATTTAAGGTCCAACCTAGTGTACAAATATATAAAAATTTAATGACATTAAAAAAATAAATATGGGACGTTCCATGTAAACCGCAATATCCCAAAATTGGCGCATTACATAAATACGTTTAATTTCTGAAAATGTTTGTACAATTTTGCTCATTTTGGAAATTCAATATGATGGCGTCAGTAGAAATGAGGCAATTCGTCAAACTCGCGAACCCATAAATAATATCATAAATAAAATTTACAAAACCTAATAAACGAAATGTAAGGGTACTCTTTTAAGTATTGTCGGCGTCCCTGGATAAAGATTTGGTTTGGTTCAACATTTTTGCTCGAAATTTGATACTCTGGTGGTTTACGGGGTTGCTGGATTCAAAGATGGATGACGATTTTTTAAATCCAACATTTTTGCTAGAAACTTGAGAATCGGGGTTTTCGGGATTGCTGAACATAAATCTCGTGTCAGATTTTATAAATTCTTAATGGGCTATCCATGTTGGATCTACCATTTATAACGGAAAAATTAAATCGAATGTGCGTACATGGCATATGAGTTACTCAGATAAGATGAGAACATTACTCATACGCCATGTACGTACGTTCTCATTTAAGTTTTCCATGATAAAAAGTAAATCAATTATGGATCCGCCATTTAGAGTTTTTAAAATTGATAACAGATTTGAGTTTCGAGCAAAAATTTTGAATTTTAAGAAAATCGTCCTACATCGTGCTTCGGCGATTTTGAATTGTTAAAATTGGATACCAGATTTGAATCCAGCACCCCGTACACTCCCAGAGTATCAAGTTTCGAGCAAAAATGTTAAATTTAAAAAATGGCCTCCATCCTTGATCCGCCATTTTGCCTTTTTAAAATTTGATTTTTATCTGTGTAAATTTTATTTATGATATACTTTTCACTTCTACTGAATACGCCATATTGAGTTTCCAAAATCGCCACACCAGACACCCAAAATAATTATTATCCTAATATTTGAGATCGAAAACGTCGCCTTGTTTTAAGAGAAATTTGTTTGTTTTTGTATAATAATTATATCTTTTTTCGTCTCGCGGGACGATTATTTTCAGATGGAAATTATTTGCGTATGAAAAGACGCTATGAAGATAATTATATGAGGTTTAAATTTTTTATCGTCTCGTGGGACGTACATGTACTGCCGACTTCACGAAATTAAACGCAAATATCTCCAAGCTTGATTATTGGAATTGGATTTGCTAACATCTGGCAAACCTTTTCAAAAAACTAAAACCACGTAAAAGCAAAGACCTTTCATTTGGCACCTCATTTTCGAAAATCGAACAAACGATACAGATTTGATGACATGAACAATCGTGGAGTCCCACGAGACGAAAACCACTTTCCCATTGTTCAGTAATAATTATAGAGCAATATTTAATTTTATTTCTTATAATCGTTATGGTCTCTTCTTATTTCTGAAGGTGCAAAAGTGTGCAAACATTTTCAGCCCTTGAACTTTTTTTTTGTTTTGCACCATGTTTTGGTTACATATATTTCCTTTTAAAACAATAAAAGCTGAAATTAAAAAAAGTACATTAAGAAAAGAAAAAAAATATATATATATAATAAAACTATAGTTTAAAAAACTAAAGCCTCCCTATTATAATTGCCATTCGTACTGTCATCAGGTATGTAACTTGAGAACAGAAATCGCTGCATCTTTTAGGCGCATCAATATTACATAGTTACATCCCGAGCTAATAAAGGGAAGGTAATAAAAAGAAAAAATCCGCTGCCCTAGGACTCGAACCTTAGATCTCTCGAATGGCACCCCAGTGCTTGGATCACTCTCCATTTGGAGCATGCTCAAGTGCTTTCTGTCAAAAGAGATTTACGTGCCAGAATAAACAGAATCTTTCAAGCTATCCGGCCTTCTGTCTTCTAATTGTCCGACAAAAGACCCTGCAGTAGGGGGAAGCAACTACAGGACTGATTAATCGGTAGCTAACTGGTAAACTCCGTCAATTTCCGACCGACTAATTGCAGTGTATTTCATCGATTTCTTGTACAAGTCAATGTCCTAGGCGGTAGTCACCATCGGCTGTCTCTGCACTACCGGGAGTTACTAAAGTAGTCACTTGCGTCCTGTAGACCTGTAGTCACTGCCCCTGCACCGCAAGGATATGATCGCAAAAGCTTTCAAGTGGGCTGAATGCGAATTTCTGCTCGAGTGGAACAGTCAGAGCATACAAACTAATTGTCAACAATTTCTGTTGTTGGCATTCCAATTGTTTTCTCCACATACGCGCTCGAAAGGTCACTACAAATATTCATGACAAATACGAATACAGCATGTATCTCACATACATGCATACATCTTTTGTTTAACACATACTCGACGCCAATGACGATGTCAATGATATTGTCGATGTATGTAATTGTCACGTATGAAGTGTCATACGGCAATGAAGTGCGTATAACCGCATATGCACACACTCGACGATTGGTACGAATATATGTACATACTAGGGATTTTTCGAATGTTATATTTTTCATATTCGCGAATGCGAATACGAATGCGAATTTTCGTAATGCGAATTCGAATTTTAGGAATAACATTAAAAAACTAGAATCAACTTAAATCATCGTTTTTATTACTTAAAAATATTGTAAATTATTAGAGCATTGAACGAGTGCTTAACGTATACAGTATGTTAATCTAGTAGTCAAAGTTCAAAAGGGGCATATTATATTAAAAAAAAAATAAAAATTTTGCTGCCTTTTCTCCCATGAGGCGATTTCTTAGAGGCTCATTTATAAGGCCGGCTGCACTGAACAATTGCACACTTGGAAAGCTGGCGGGTGGAGCGCTCAAATATTTGCGGGCCAGTTCTGTCAATTTGTCGTATTTTAGTCTAGTTTTCCACCAATCGAGAGGATTTTCTCCCAGATGAGCTCGTTTTTTTAACATATGCCTCCAATTGAGCTTTAATTTCAAATGTTTTAATGTCTCCAGATTCTACATCCGAGCCTTCGCTTTCGCTGGAGGAATGTAAAATTGTTTCTTGATTGCTTATAAGACTTTAAGCAGTACTTGTTGAAGGCCAATCAAAGCTAAAAGCCGGTTATTGTCCGCACCCTGGCTAAACAAACTTAGAGCCATTTCAACAATATTAGAGTGGACTCTCTGTCCATGTACACATTCGCGTTCGCAAAACATTCGTAACGAATGTGAATGCAAATATTCGCAACATCCCTGATACATGCTATATATTTACATACATTTGCACATGCATACAATGCCATGTTTGTATAAAATGCATTCCGAGAATTGGTACAAATACATGAGTGCAGCTGTAGGCGATTGAGTACCAAGCACGACGAATTAGTTAGGCATTTTATCGATACCCATAAGGAATCAAATATTTTGACAATTGTGGCACTGTATTTGACATTCATTGACTTAAAACCACGCATGCTTCAAACAAATACAAACCCAAGCACATAGTTACATATACCAGGGGCGGACCCAGCAGCGGTTCTTGGGGGAAGGGGGGGGTCCGGAAATTTTTCAACATATATCGTGTATATAAATTTAAAAATCACCGCAATTTAAAATTTTTAGAGTTTTGATAGTTTTGAATTTCTTGAAGTTTTTTAAACTTTCAAAACTTTGTGAATTTGTGAAATTTTAGTAAATCACAATAATTCAATATAATGATACATTTCTAGAAATTTTTTATTGTTCAAAAATTTTGAGAATTGTAGGAATTCTAACAAACTTTTTCTAAGTAAAAGTGTCGAATATACAAGGTTGATTAAACGAAATTAAAAATTTTCGAATGTTGAAAACATTTTCATATTTCGTCGTTTTTGAAAGTTAAAAAATTTTCGTAATTCTTGAAAATACAAAAAATTTTTGGACGTTGATGTTTTCAAAAGTTTTNTATCGATACCCATAAGGAATCAAATATTTTGACAATTGTGGCACTGTATTTGACATTCATTGACTTAAAACCACGCATGCTTCAAACAAATACAAACCCAAGCACATAGTTACATATACCAGGGGCGGACCCAGCAGCGGTTCTTGGGGGAAGGGGGGGGTCCGGAAATTTTTCAACATATATCGTGTATATAAATTTAAAAATCACCGCAATTTAAAATTTTTAGAGTTTTGATAGTTTTGAATTTCTTGAAGTTTTTTAAACTTTCAAAACTTTGTGAATTTGTGAAATTTTAGTAAATCACAATAATTCAATATAATGATACATTTCTAGAAATTTTTTATTGTTCAAAAATTTTGAGAATTGTAGGAATTCTAACAAACTTTTTCTAAGTAAAAGTGTCGAATATACAAGGTTGATTNGCAATTTAAAATTTTTAGAGTTTTGATAGTTTTGAATTTCTTGAAGTTTTTTAAACTTTCAAAACTTTGTGAATTTGTGAAATTTTAGTAAATCACAATAATTCAATATAATGATACATTTCTAGAAATTTTTTATTGTTCAAAAATTTTGAGAATTGTAGGAATTCTAACAAACTTTTTCTAAGTAAAAGTGTCGAATATACAAGGTTGATTAAACGAAATTAAAAATTTTCGAATGTTGAAAACATTTTCATATTTCGTCGTTTTTGAAAGTTAAAAAATTTTCGTAATTCTTGAAAATACAAAAAATTTTTGGACGTTGATGTTTTCAAAAGTTTTAAAAAATTTAAAATTCTCAAACTTTGTTATATCAATACAAAATTTTGGAAAAGTTCAGAAAAGTGGAACAATTTTGGAATTTTTCAAAAATGTTAATATCTTTTAGAATTCTAAGAATTTTCTATTTTTTACACACAAGTACCATGAACATAAGAATTCTTCGACAATTTGTGATGTTTCACATTTTTACATTTTAGGATGGATTTTAGAATAAATAAAATTCTCAAAATTTTGGAAAATATAAACATTTCTAAAATTTCAATAATTTTGTAGATTTCAAAATATTCTCATTTACCAAAATTTCTAGAATCTCCCGGATTTCGATAGTTTTTGAAATTTTGGAAATTATCCTAAAAATAATAAATTTAATATTATAGAACCCAAAACTTTGGAATTTTCGTGCTTTCTGAACGTGTGAAAATATTCAAACTGTGTAAAATAATTAGGGAGTTCACAAGTCGTGCTATTTGCCATATTTGCTCTTTTGTACTATTTTTTTAGAACAGTTGTAAAATGAAACTTGTGAGCATCCCATACTTTTTCGTATACTATTGTACAATATTTTAACAATTATATTTCACAAAATCAAAATTATTAAAACAACTTTAGGAAGGGCATTATACTAGAAGAAGCGAGAAAGGCAAATTAATGGCTGCGATTTACGAGAAGTACGCACCAGCTTCCACTGAATGTCTAGTTTTTTTTTCTACACAGAAACGCGTATAAAAATCTTGGGCGGACGGCTTCTGCAAATATGTACTTATATTTCCAAATAATATTTATACATACATATGTGTTTAAGGCGGTTTTCTAAAAGAAAATCAATGAGGGACTTCTCTTCCAACACTGTCCGCGTGGTTTTCCCCGGACACGCTTAGTTTTGCACTGAATTAAAAAAGATCTTTAATAAGTTAAATATGTTATAAATTAAAGATAACTTACTCCATTGCCATGAGATGACTCCATTTTTTTATTTAAAATTTGAATATTTTATTGTACTCAGACAAGGAAAAATGTAAATAAATAGACATGTCTGATCCAATAGCACTCACAAATAGCAAAGTAAACATATTTTTCAAAATTGTATTGTAATACAACAATTTTACTTGTAAAGCAAAAACAACACTTTTAAAACTGTTCTAAAAAAATAGTGTAAAAGAGCAAATATGACAAATAGCACGACTTGTGAACTCCCTAAATACAAATTCGAAAATATAACAAAAATGGTAAAAAGTGAAAATTAAGTACATAATTTCAAAATTTTTAAAATTCAGTGTCTTCGAAAAACTGATAGGCCTACTTAAATAGCATAATATTTCGAGCTTAGCACACAGTTAAAATTTCAAACTCAAGTAAAATTTTACACACTTTTTCGATGAATTAAAACTTTCAAAAGCATCCATTCATTAGGTTGCCCCAATTTCCCCTACCTGGGTCCGCCACTGCATAGCTTTACAGTTGCTGCTCTCAATCACGTGCATATTTAGAATCATTCGCTCACACAAAATCATTCAATACCAATTGAGTTTGTTCAAGGCCTTTTGTAGATGTAGGTCTTAGCGACTACAAACAAAACAACGATGTAGTCTGCCTTATTCCTGCCTTATTAGTCTTAACTTTGATGTCTACTCATTTTACTAAATATGGTTGCAATGGGATAGAAGGAGCAATGAGATGGGCGGGTAGACAAATAATCGTAAAATGCGAATCGCTCCATGATGAAACGCAAATTCGATGTTGGGTTTTTGAAAAGGAAGAGGACCTTCGTCGCTACTGTACGAGCGTTTTGCCGCTATACGCATAAAAGCGAGATCCATCAACTTCTCTCTCATTAACGCCTGCAAAAGCACACCGAAGAGAAGGAAGAGGCGTAGAAAGATTTCTTCTTTCAATGTTTGGAGCGAACTCATGTCAAGTGTTTAAAATATTTGCGAGAGGATTTCAAAGCCAGGGTGGTCAACAAAGAACCACCATCGTAAAGCTTAGCCTCTGCGATGAAACATCCGAAATTTGACTGAGGCTTCGCTGTGATCCGAAGCATTAGGGTGTATGGCTGTACATATCTCGACTGATGGGACCTACACAAGAGTTAGAGAAAAAAAAAAATGATTTATATCAATTCAGTTGTCGGGAAGTTGCATTCATCAAGCTAAGACTAGAATTTATTTAAGTTTGGTCCGCCCAAACCCAGAAGTGTGATATTAGCGTAGAACATTAAGGTGGATCACTTGGCACTTCCAATATGCGTTTCTTAGCCAAAAGTTAAACTTAGAAAGCACTGCTAACTACAGTAAGATGATCAGGAAAGCTGAAAAGGAAAGTAGGAAACTCGTCTGTGAAAGAATTTGTTTATCCCCGGCGGGCCCAAGGCTCTGGAAAGGGGAATGGCAATGAGTTAGCACTGTGGCTTTCCAATGAAGCCTACTAAAGAAGTGGAAAGAGCGCAATCCTCCACTTCTCATCCAGCTGGTTGTGGCCGAGGATCAAGGGAGATGGGAACATCCCCGTCAAATTGGGTGCTACAAAAAAACGTTTTAAACTTACAAGCAGTTCATTGGGTGATCGGTTCTTTATATAGGCCTCATATCATATCACTCAGAGGTGTTAATGAAGGTGCGAGTAATGTTTACTCCGAAGTTTGGCAACAGAAACTACCCACTAGAAAAATCACCGAAAACTCGTAAAAATTTCGTTTTTGATCAAATGATCTCTACCGCTTCTGTTACTCGACCAAAGAGGCACCTTTACATCTTCTAGTTTGATGTTACATACATCCAATAGATGCGAGAAAAATCTGGGCCTAATAAGGTCACAGTACTAGCATTCACTCCTTACCCTTCTTTGAGGCTCTTAGGTTACACATAAGTGTTTTAAAGAGAACAAGGCTCAAAAGAGCCTTATATAACTGCTAACTAAATAATGGACATCATAATAGGTTAGGTTTGGTTATCGTCGCCGCCATGGACCAATTTTGACACCGTAGTAGAGATTTCTTGAATTTTACTTTGTTTCCTTGATGAACGTGTCAAAACCCTAGAATGCTCAGTTCAGCTAGGTAGTAAAGAAAGGAGTGATGTAACGAACATTGACGGGCCCTCGCAACTACGACGGACAGCGATACATTTCTCGCTAACTTATTTGAGAATAGCCGCACAGATCTTCTATTTGCCGTGATTTTCCATACAGAAATTGCAAGATGATTGAGAGATACCCGCAGTGAAAACGGCACTTATTGCATTCCAGGTGGTCCTTTTTCACCCCAGCTCCTCTGACATTCAGTTAGTGATATACTACTGTGGTCTGGATCCTACCACAAAAAGTGTAGTGAGGCCCCTTGCCAATTCGTTTATAGAATGCCTATACTCAATGACTATCCATGATGGTAATTTTCGATATTCAAGTTGTTGGTTCAGCTTGAAACACGTTGCAGAAGCTTCGCTAGCCTAAAGCTAAGGTTAAGTGAAAGCGCTTCGGAGTGTACCCCTCGTCCTACCTTCAGCTCTATTTTGGAGCCATATGCTCGGAGGACCGCTCCCTAGGTTCTCTTTCGGTCGCTCTAAGAGGCTCACCACATATCCCGGATGTTACAAATAGCATTTTATGTACAATGATCTAATTTTTTTATTAATATTTAGCACCAAGTGAGGAGGGACGTTCTTAACTGTATGGGATCACAGCGATAGCAAATCCATGTCACGCCCTAATCTTCATACCATATTGCACATTCATGCTGCTTACACATACTTATTCCCAAGGTTGGCTCCAATTTCATTCAGCTAAAATACCATCCGGCTAAAAATGCAGCATACAGAGTTCTTCCTTGTTAATTCTTCTATATTCATCTTTCATTTTTGTTAAGCTTTTCCTCCCAGCTCCATCGTTGCTATGCAAATAAAGCGCACATTTCTATTTAATACTGGCAAAGCTAAAAATAAAACAATTAATTAATAAACAAAAAATTTCCATTTCTACTATTTTAGCATAATTGTCAGACTGTGCATACGTATGTACGTACGGGTCGCATGAGTACTATGTCAATTTCGTGTTACTTACGGGGGCGCATGAGTGCCTCTCATCTTTGCCACATTCAGCAAACGTTGACAATTGTCAATAAGATTACGCCCAACCAGCACTGATTAGGGTTGCTTATCCTCCATTTGCTGTCACTAGAAATTATTGTTAATCATATTTTCCCATTTCACTTTAACATTTCAAGTGGCTTATGCTTTGTTTTGCTCTCTCCTCTCGAGAAGTGAATGGTGCCAGTGCACGCCAACCAAGAATATCCAGCACTTTCGCTATAATACTGAGTGGATATGTGTTTGAGTTGAAATTAATATGTGTCATATTCACTGATACTTTGACATTTTATTGGAATGCATTCATTGAGGTGAAGATATTGGAACTGAAAGCTACTTTAACAACTTGTGCTGATATGATCGAGTGGGTTGGCCATAATTCCATACCATTTAAGTGGAGTGCCAGTAATGTTGTTTGGAAATTTGAATTCTGCCTGTGGTTGCATACATCCAAGTTTAAGTACATTTCCTTTGTATTAGTAAGGATGTTAATATTAAAGCTTGATTTGCTTTTAGCTAGCATGAGAACTATAGCACACATTGGCACTTGATTTTGAAAAACAAAGTCGAAATGTCAGCAGCAGCTCACTGACAGTCTTAAAATATACTCGGAATTCGTGGCATTAAAAAAAAATAATAAAATAAGAGACATAATAAGAAAATGAAAATACATAAAAGCTAAAAGTCCGCATAAAGCTAAAAGTCCGTATGAAGAAATATCGTTGAATGGAAGCGAAAGTGAGAACAATTTGGAAGAAAATTTTGATTCGGATTACAGTTTTGCTGACCCTTAATATATTACTGAATCGATCACATGAGCAGTATAGCTATAAGTAAACCAGCTGATGCAAGTTCCGATTGCAACCTCATCGAAGAGGGGAAGGCCGACCGAATGCGAGTCTCAAATAATTAAGTCTTCCACGCCTGTTATAGGAGGCAAGAACAAATTCGTTTCGCATTGTGAACCATCTTAATCGAGAAAAGTTCAATCCGAACTCCCGCGAGGAACATGATTACCAAATTGTTATCAATGTGATGCAGAAAAGTCTGGTTTCATTTTCATAATAGAAAAGATAAGCCTTTAATTCCTTTTAAATTTGAAAGTAAGTGCGAACACATTTACTATATATATTTTTTTTTAATTATCTCTTTCGAAAAGATGATAGCGCATGTGTTCCTTTTCTTTACGAATTATTTTAATTATTATTACAAAAAATAATTGATTTGTTTTATTTTTTACTTTAGAAATATATGAAATATTTGTAAGCCTATTTTTCAAAAACATAAGTTGAAGGTTTTAAAAAGACAAAATATTAAAGGAAGAAGGAGAAAATTAGTATTCCAAGGTTAATTATGTCCATATCTATCCATCTTCCTCTTTCTTTATATGAAATTTTTGCATATGCTCTTCTCAAGCGCCATATAACAATACTTTTTTAAGTAATAAGTTGATGGGCACGTCATAGCGTCCTCGTCTGATGCATCCTCCGGACAATGCTTTCGGATTGTTTTGCGGACTCTGCATTATTGTAAGAGGTGGTAAGAGATGACTACCATTGGCTACAGCTCCCACCCATATACATACTTATTAATGCAATACATATTTATTATATTTTCTATAAATATGTGCAAACAACCTGGTCTCCCCTCTTACTGAGTCATTCAGTTTTAATATTTTCGCTTTCCCTACTTTCATACAACTCATTTCTTCAATAAATTAGTTGCTATAATTACGGTCGTGTTTACATATTTTGTCGGCTTTGTCATGATTATTCCACTCTTCTTTAATTTCGGTTTTAACTTCCCACAATCTCACTATCATTGTTAGGTTTTCCTCTCTCCTTTCCTTTTCAATTATGTTCTTACATATGTCAGTGTTAGACATGTTCCTGTTTCCATTTTGCCAAGAGGGATATAGGAATTTCTGCAACCATAATTGTAAAATAATCTCAGAGTAGGAAACCGCCGTAATTAGTTTTATTCGAATAAAATGTGACAAGGAATGACGTAAACTCGTTCCAAAAAATCATCATCTTCTCATCCTGTTGGAAAAATCACCCGTTAACAACAAATAATTTGAAATGTGCACTTATGTTATGCCCTATATCAACTGTCACACAGGGCAACAATGAAATAAAAAAAAATTACACTTTTCTTTGCTATTAATTGGTAAGAAGTAGAGAAGATGAAATCGAGCCACGAGTCGGCGACGACGGAAGCGATGTTCCGCCCAGAGAATAGGATTGTTATTTAGCCAAAAAATAATAAAAATATATCTTAAAATTAAGAGAAATTAAAATCTAAAAAAGGAGAAAAAATTAAATAAATTTAAGAAAAAGAATAAAAAAGTTCGCAAAAATTAAATTAAAATATAACATTTTGCTTTTTAAAAGAGTAAAATCTAAAAAAAAAAAATAATTAAAAAAAGAATAAAAAGAAAAAATAATATACCTAATTTTCTAAGCACTGAATTAAATTTAAGAAAATAGAAACTAAAAATTACTATAAAAATTAAAAGAGAAAAAAAGTTTTTAAAATTTAAACTTAAAACTTACTATACAAAATTGAAAATAAAATGCGTTTCTAAAAATTAAATGCAATTAGAAAGTATTTTTCATTTTAAACAATAAAATCTAAAATCAAAAGAAAATTAATTTAAAATAATATAAAAATATTCCATTGCCCGAGGATTCCACCTCGGATCTCTCGTACGGTACGCAAGCGCTTTGCTCACTCGTCCAATGCGACGTTCGGAGCAGCGCGTGAAAAATGATATACAACTGCTTTCTGTCAAAAGAGCTTTTCACTAAGAAAGTTCGCAAGAGGCTTTTTTTGTAAAACTTTCATTCCAGAATAAACAAAATCTTTCAAGCTATATCGGCTACTGTCTTTCAGTTGTCGTAAAAAAAAATTCAACAATCATTGCCAGAATTTCTCTGTAAGTTATACATATCTTTGTACCTATTAAATTACATGTTTTGAATGTAAAATATCCAAATCTCTCCTGACGCAATTGTTCTCTACACAATTATTGTTGTTTTTTTTTTGTTTAAGGAAAGTCAAATATCCGTGACTAAAGAAACCCCTTTTAATATGAAACATAACCTGATGCTACAATTGCCATTCTCTGTTCATGGAAATAAAACCAAAATTCCAAGATTATTAAAAACATAACGCCCACCCTGTATAAGAGTGTATATCCGTAGTAGGTAAGAATGATGAAAGGCATCCAGAGGCATGCCGATTGTGCACCCACCTGAATCCATCAGCAGGAATTTGTATTTCAATCAAGCCAAATGAAACCAAAATGATGCTTTCAGATTAAAGGATAATAATGAGATATTAAGCGCAGCAAACAAACAATGGAAAAATAAAAGAAAAACAAGCAAACTGAGAATAAGTAAAAAAATAAGTACGAGCAAAAACAAAGCAGTTCGCCAGCAGCCACAGCGCGAAATGAATCAGAATCAACGGCTGACAAGACAAGGTGCTGTGCAACAGCATCAACTGCTGAAACAATAACAAAAACACGCCGAGCGAAAAACTATGAAGACAAAAAAATGTTGCATGGCAAGCTGTTGCCGAAGTCGCACACGCAACAGACAACAGACAGCAGACAATGCAGAAAAACTCGCCCAAGAACAGCCGTCGTCGCTGCCAATGACGGTCGAATGGTGATGCTGTGTCACAACCAATTCTACTGCGACGATAGTGGCGGAAGCAGAGCGCACAACGGCAACGACAATAATTCATTGTCAAGGCGAAACAAAGTTGCAGCAATGGCTGGAAAAATAAGTAGAATACAACAGAAACATGTAGGCAGCGACCGGCAGCAGATTGCTGCAGGGGGCCGTGGATGCAGTACAACGAAAGTTGAAACGACGACAATGCCAGGAAGCAGTCAGAAGAACCAACCGCACCAGCAGCAGCCGTAGCCGCAGTCCAAGCCGCAAGAAAATCAGGAACCAGGTGAGACTGGCTGCGAACGAGAAGGGAGGGGCATGCAGCAGCTGCTATAATAATAAGAGCCCAAAAGTGTCTTGAATCGGATACAACTCAGCAAATGACGCAGGCATAAAATCATGAGGAATGCGAATCGCTGCACTTGTGGATTGCCAAGCTGCTGGCTGGTTGGCTGTCTTCTTGGCTGCCTGGCAAACTGGCTGACTAGCTGACTGGCTGCTGCCTCCGACAGACAACGCTGTGAAATTAATTTAATAAATTGCATTAAACTCAGCGAGCAAACATTGGATGTATAGTGGCTACACACTCCTCTCCTATACATATAATAAACAACACAGCAAGCCATTGCCGTAGTGCATTATCATAGAGTCGGCACCGCAACTATGCTTGTGGACACACTGCGCCAATGTTGAGTTGCAAACTTTCCGCCGCAAACTGCATTGTGTGGCACATAATAATTCTGCGCCCCTCATAACACCGCACATGGTAAGAGTGCCTGCGCGTTTATTGGCATTTTTGCCCACAATTCGCAATTGACTGCCAGCGGGGACATTGAAACAAACAATATCAGTGAGGCGACAATGCGCTCCAGAATGTTCAAGTGCAACAATTGCCGGAGGCGCAGATATTCATGAGACCGTCTATTTGTGATTCTGCTGTGCTGATCAAAACTTGAAATGCTGCTAAATGGCGTGGCCGAGGTGACTTCTGCGTGGGCTTAGCCAGGAATGCGACGCGTTGCTGCTCGTAAATGTTTTTTTCTCCATAATTTTGACTGCGTGTCAGCGATAGGAAGAGTGGGGTTTAGAAACGAATTGTTAATAGCCAAGGAGTGGCTATATCACGAGCCCTAAAGGTGTGTGCTGTAGGCTTTCATAGAGATTTGCAGAAATGAATTGAAAATGACAGTTATATGGAAGACTTGTGTATGCAATTCATCACAGTCTTTCGAAAGGCAAAATTCTTTCGTAAGACAATTCTAGAAACTATCTTGAAAGCTTTTTACAGTCTTTTGAAAGACGAATTGAAAGATTTGTTAACGAGAAGGCCTTTGCGTTATGCTGTTCGCCTTTTAGCAATGAGTTTCAAAAATTAAATTAAATTAGAAAAAATATCTTTCTTTTATAAATAACTAGCTGTACCCTGCCACGCTTTGCTGTGGCATATTCCTGTTACATGGATGATAAATGATCAACGAAACAAAGCATACGTTTCAGATAAGTTTGATTTTGCAATACCTGTGTGTAGGTACACAATATTTTGCGTTTTTCCATTCTCTACGTAGATATCAAGGCTATCTAGTTTGCCGACACACAACATATATTTGTCCATGTGGTTTACAATCGGCATCTAAATCTAAACCATACTTTTCCAAAGGTTGACCTTGATCATTATAGATTATGATTCCGAATGCCAATCGAATTGGGATTTGCCAGCTTCTATATTGAAATGGTGTATCGGTCGGAAACATGAAAATTCTTCACCTTTGAAAGGCCACGCTAAAATCTTTACTCGTCAATTTCTTAACTGCAAGTCGCTTGCCGTTGCAGAGTTTTGGCTGATTAATATTCCGCAACATGATAATTGCCACACCTATTTTCAATTTCAGTATATTGGGTAATCCCTGGAAGATCAGTCGAAAAAATTCAGTTAGATAATTAACTGCTTCATTTGTTTCCACAATATTTACATATATGTTATTTCATCACTGCGAATCCTGGATTGAAAAACATTATTGAGTTGATAGACATCCTTATTCTTCGCGGCAAGAATAGCTCGTTCACTGAGGCAATGATGATTCCTATAATTTATTTGAATATCCGGAAACATTATTTCGATCAGTTCTCCTTTCGATGTTTCTAAGTTACAAAAATTATCGGGCAATAAAGTTCGTCCTAATCTCTCATTGACTTGCAGCTCTCCGGTCCCTATTTTCAGATTAATCGCTCTTTAGTTGGACACGCATATTCGTAGTCAACTGCGATGTATGTATGTTCGTCTTGCCGCAATGTTTATTATTTCAGGCATGCATTTATATGGCCCGCCGGTGTCAATCGAGAAATTACAGGCAATGTTTGCGTAAAATCTCCTGCGAGCAATATCAATGCATTCCCGAATAGCTGAACATTTCTACGGAAATCTCGCACCGATTTTGTATGTCCCATCGTGCACTCATCCCAAACAATGAGTTTACATTTTTTTAATAACTACTTTTCCCACACCGGATGTTCTGGAAATATTGCACGTGGGAGTTTCGATGATTTGTATGTTCAATGGGAGCATAAGAGCTAAATGATAATGTTTCCACCTGGTAACAATGTAGCAGATGTTCCAGACGAAGCGAGAGCTACGGTTATGTAATTTTTTCTTCGCACCGTTGCCACAATCTTATAAAGAATGTTGTCCTAGTTCCTCCTGGCGCATACAATAAGAAGATNCCAAGAGCCGCCTCATCGAATGTTGTCATTGTACATTCTTCTGCGCCATATACCAGCATGGGCATCATGAGTGACTTATATAGTGTAGTTTTTGTACGTCCGGAGAGAACTTTACTCGCAAATTGGCTACTTAGTCCAAAGTAGCTCTTGTTCACTACAGTAATTCGGCATTGTATTTCGATGCCGACATTATTATCGGTGTTATGCTGGTTTCTAACTAAACGAAATTGTCTACTTTCTCGAAATTACAACTGGCAACAGTGACGTTGGTGCCAAGGCGGGAATGCTCTGACTCTTTGTTTGATGACAGGAGATACTTCGTCTTGTCTTCGTTGATATCCAAAACCAATCGCTTTACTTCGTTACCCAACTTGGAAAAGGCAGGAGAGACTTCGAGGTTTTTGTTACCGATGATGTCAATGTTATTGGCATACGCCAGAAATTACACGCCCTTATTAAATTCTTAGATATTTGAAAGTCGGAAAAACTCAACGCTAAGGGTCTGGTTATGCATACTTCGCATAACTTCGCACAACCATTTGTACCAGTGCCCTAAAAGTGTAATTTAAGAAAATGTGAAGCAAAATCTAAACTCAACAGATCGCTAAGTTTTTAAAAGTTCTGCTAATTTCTGGGTAATGGAATACATACAAAATACATACAAAGTACATACGAAATCACAGTTTGAAGTTTATGCGAAGTTGTGCGAAGTTATGCGAAGTATGCATAATCAGACCATAAAGCAGGCACATTCTCTTTACTCGCAATATAGTACGTAGTAGGCTATGGCGACCCCAAGTGAAATTGTTTATGACTAAAAGATAACTATTTTATAATGTTGGGGAGTGGTGACACCAATTTTAAGTTTTCATTACGGATTTTTTGAACAGCTTTCATGGGATATTTTTATATTTTCGTTAGGTATGATTTTTATTATTCTTTCATTTGTATCTGTAGTTTTTTATTATTTCTTTTCATTGCGAAATTTGTATACCACCTCTTCGTTGATAATATGATCACTTCGTTTGATAAGATTTTGTAAATTCTTTCTTCATTTGAACTGTTAGGCTTTGGATAAGTGGAAACATAAAATAAATCTCTAGTAAGGCTTTTCCTAACACTTTTTGTTTGGAACGAATTATGTAATATTTCATATAGTTCCAATATTTGCAGTCTTTACTTTTAGGTAGAGCATAATCCTATTGCCAGTATTTCTAAATTAAGATTTCTCAAATGCTTTTAGTTTGGTACCCATATTGTAACATTTCATTTCTTTTACCAATTTAATTGAGTTAAATTTTCAAACAGGTGGCAACCCTCCTTAAACATACTTTCGACGGTAGGTCTTTTAAAAATTCTTTAGTTCGATACCCACATTGCAACATTTCATTAGTTTAATCAATTTAACTGAGTTAAAATTTTCAAATAGGTGGCAACCCTCCTCAAAAGTATTTTAGAAGTCTTCTTTTTTAAACCTCTTTAATTTGATACCTTACTAATTAAATTGAGTTAAATTTTCAGGCAGGTGGCAACCCTCCTGAAATATATTTTCGTCTGTAAGCTATCTTAAAAATCTAAAGTTTGACACCCAAATTGCAGTATTTCATTTATTTTATCACTGTAATTTGGTTTAACTTTCAAACAGGTGGCAACCCTCCTGAAATATATTTTCGTCTGTAAGCTATCTTAAAAATCTAAAGTTTGACACCCAAATTGCAGTATTTCATTTATTTTATCACTGTAATTTGGTTTAACTTTCAAACAGGTGGCAACCCTCCTGAAATATATTTTCGTCTGTAAGCTATCTTAAAAATCTAAAGTTTGACACCCAAATTGCAGTATTTCATTTATTTTATCACTGTAATTTGGTTTAACTTTCAAACAGGTGGCAACCCTCCTCATACATATTTTCGGCTGTAAACCGCTTTAAAACACTTTAGTTTGACACCCACATGGCAATATTTTATTTATTTTATCAATTTAACTGAGTTAAAATTTTCAAATAGGTGGCAACCCTCCTCATACATATTTTCGGCTGTAAACCGCTTTAAAACACTTTAGTTTGACACCCACATGGCAATATTTTATTTATTTTATCAATTTAACTGAGTTAAAATTTTCAAATAGGTGGCAACCCTCCTCAAAAATACCTCTATATGTCATCTTTCTTAAAGCTCTTTACTATGATACCCGCATTATAATACTTTGATTTACTTTATCAATTTAATTGAGTATAGAATTTTCAAAGCAGGTTGCAACCCTCCAAATTTTTATGAAAGAATGACTCTGGTATTAAAAACAACAATAAAAAAAAATAATTATTCAAATCGGTTCAGCCGTTCTCGAGTTTTGACGATCGTGACATACGAACACAACATTTATATATATATAGATTTCTCAAATGCCTTTAGTTAGGTACCGATATTGTTACATTTCATTTATTTTACCAATTTAATTGAGTTAAATTTTCAAACAGGTGGCAGCCTTCCTCAAACATATTTTCTACTGCAGGTCTTTTAAAAACACATTAGTTTGCTACCCACATTGTAATATTTCATTTGTTAAATCAATTTAACTGACTTACAATTTTTAAATAGGTGACAACGCTCCTCAAAAGTATTTCGAAAAGTCTTCTTTTATAAACCTCTTTTATTTGATACCTATATCAATTAAATTGGGTTGAATTTTCAAACAGGTGGCAACCCTCCTCCTCGAACATATGTTCGGCTGTTAGCCTTCTTAAAAATCTAAAGTTTGATACCCAAATTACCGTATTTCATTTATTTTATCAAAATAACTGAGTTTTTGAGTAAAATTGCCACATCTTTGAAAATTTAGGATGTGGAAATTTTACTCAAAAATATTTCTAGCAGTTATCTTTCTTAAACCTCTTAAATTTAATATCTATTTTGTAATATATCATTTAGTTTATCAATTAAATTGCGCTACAATTTTAACAGGTGGCAACCATTTAAAATATTTTCGACTGTAAGCCCCCTTAAAACTCTTTAGTTGATATCCACATAGCAATATTTCATTTACTTTATCAATTTAACTGAGTTAAAATTTTAAAATTGGTGGCAATCCTTCTCAAAATTATTACCAACAGTTATCTTTCTAAAACCTCTTCAATTTGAGACCCACATTGTAATATTTCATTTATTTTATCGATGTACTTTAGTTCAATTTACAAACAGGTGGCAACCGTCTTCAAACATATTTTCAGCTGTAAGCCTTCTTAAAACTCTTAAGTTTGACACCCACATGACAATATTTCATTTATTTTATCGATGTACTTTAGTTCAATTTACAAACAGGTGGCAACCGTCTTCAAACATATTTTCAGCTGTAAGCCTTCTTAAAACTCTTAAGTTTGACACCCACATGACAATATTTCATTTATTTTATCGATGTACTTTAGTTCAATTTACAAACAGGTGGCAACCGTCTTCAAACATATTTTCAGCTGTAAGCCTTCTTAAAACTCTTAAGTTTGACACCCACATGACAATATTTCATTTATTTTATCGATGTACTTTAGTTCAATTTACAAACAGGTGGCAACCGTCTTCAAACATATTTTCAGCTGTAAGCCTTCTTAAAACTCTTAAGTTTGACACCCACATGACAATATTTCATTTATTTTATCGATGTACTTTAGTTCAATTTACAAACAGGTGGCAACCGTCTTCAAACATATTTTCAGCTGTAAGCCTTCTTAAAACTCTTAAGTTTGACACCCACATGACAATATTTCATTTATTTTATCGATGTACTTTAGTTCAATTTACAAACAGGTGGCAACCGTCTTCAAACATATTTTCAGCTGTAAGCCTTCTTAAAACTCTTAAGTTTGACACCCACATGACAATATTTCATTTATTTCATCAATTGGACTGTGTTAAAATGTTCAAATAGGTGGCAACCCTTATCAAAAATATTTCCAGCAGTTATCTTTCTTAAGCCGCTTTAATTTGATACCCATATTGTATTAATTTATTTATTTTATCAATATATTTGGGTTTAAAAATTTTCAAATAGGTGGCAACCCTCCAATTTTTTGTGGTATCATTGGTTCTGGTATTATACCGAACAATACAAAAAAAAAATTATTCAAATCGGTTCAGCCGTTCTCGAGTTTTGACGACCGTGACATACGAACACAACATTTTTATTAATATAGATAAAATCTAAAAGCTTAAAATAAATTTAACTGAAGAAAGAGAAAAAATGTATTAAAAAAAAGGGCAAAATAAAATAAGTTCATAAAAATTAAATGAAATAAAAAAAGGATTCAATTAAATACGAAAAAAATATATAAAATACGAGAAAAAAAACAGTAAAATCTAAGAATGAAAAAAAATTATACTAAAATTAAAAAAAAAAAATCAATTTAGGTTCATAAAAATTAAATGAAATAAAAAAAGTTATTTTTAAAAGAGTAACATCTGAAAATTTAAAAAATAAATAAATAAAGAAAGGAAAGAATTCAATTAAATAAGAAAAAAATACATCAAATACGACTAAAAACAGTAAAATCTAAGAATTAAAAAAATTTATTCAAAAATTTAAAAAAAATTTGTCAATTTTATTGTGGCTTATTAGGATTTTTATTTTAATATTATTATTGAGCTTTGTACCATGATTTTGTTTGTTATGGAAAAACTGAAAAAGCAACAAAGTCTAAGCGGTAGAAGTTATAGCAGCTATTTCGGAGATCACCTCATCAGACTTTTTTTTTCTTGACTTCAGCAGGGATCGCATATCTCAGTGGTTAGCGCTTCTGACTTTGCACATCGATGACGCGGGTTCGATCCCTGCTGAAGTCTAGAAAAAATAGGTATTTCCAAATCGGTCCAGCTGCCGTAAATCTTAATATTTTTCCGAAATATTTTGGTGTACGTCTTCAGATATAATATTTTTTTGTAATCCCGGCGGAAAAATCGCATTTTCTTTTTTTTTTTGGTGATGCAGCCTAATGTACACATTTGTTTTTTCATTGGTTGTATTTTTCCTTTCACTGCTCTCAACCGATTTTTTTCCTTTTCACAAGAAAAGCTTCAACATATGAAGGGAACTGTTATCGATCTTTTTGATAACCGAAATATACTAATTAAAAATATTTTTGGCGCTTACACATTTACTAAGAATTTCGTTAGCTTCTTCTCCGATTTCTGGTGTGCGCCTTGACGTTATTACACAAATGGAGGCCCCGACAGTTTTACGCTGCCTCCGAACAGACAGCAAATGGATGAGAAGCTTTTTCATGGCATGAGTATCCTCAGAGGATTGTCATCGCCTGCCGAGGAGCGATGCTGTTAGACAAATCTTTTTCAAATTTAGATATGCTGGTTCTTATTGCAAATTTAATTTTAAAATGTAATTTAATGTTTCAAACCCCCAAATTTAGACAAATGCCTTAAACCCGCTTCTAGCGGCGCGTAGCAACGTAAAAACAAAACAAACATTGCTTGCAACTTTTCGACAAAAAGGAGATTGGATGAAGATGCAAGGCCAAGTGCAAAACTGCTTCATCACTTAGGAAAATTACTAAAACAAAATGTGAAAACAATTTTTTTCCATGTCGCAGGATAACCTTGAAATAGCTAACCCGTACATTCTTGAACGAACGCACATCATATTAGAAATTCTACGCATACCGCACTCATACTGGGCTGAAAAACTTTGCTTAAAATCCTTTTTTGCAGAGCCTTTGGACGCGTTCCTTCTGCGTCCGCTTTGTCATGTTTTTTGGTTTGTTAATTTTTTCGGCAATTTTTGCTCTTTTTCATATGTAAGTTGGTCTTTTGCCGAAATTTTTTAATTAAAAAATCTCATTAAATGGTTTTTAGCACAAAACCACAAACGCTAAAACACAGGACCTATACTATACAGCAAAGCAAAGGCAACAAAACCTACATACATAGTATCCCTGCAGGGAAACCGCGGACTAGTGAATCAAATTTCTAGTTCCGTACTAGGTCTTTACCGCCAAAAAGGAACTAGTCCGATAGGAATTAGATCCCAACCAGTCCAAAATAGGCGAAAAGTGGTACTTTTAAGAAACTAATTTTTTCAGTTTTTTTCGCTAGAAATCTATATCTAAAGTGACGAATTTAGAAATGGTTCGGAACTATAGAAAAAGGGATGTTGAACGAACTAGATCCTATTTGTCGAATTTTGAACTATTTCGGAACTATCGAATAAGGGATGCAGCGGGGGGCTTGTTTACTTTACATACATATGTGTTCGGCGGCTTTTTCGTTCAAATACGCTTCTATTCTGTGCTTCGCAGATGCTTTTTCATAGCTTGGTAATACAAAACTAAAATTGGTGTTAACATTTTAACATCTTCGGACCGTCTGGAATCTAAGAAATAACAGCGAGCACCTCTGCAAACTCAGCTACAGCTAAAGGTATGTAAAGGTACATTTCTTACAATTATTCAAACAAACTTAATTACAAATTAAAAACACTTTTCTTCCAAAATAACTTAGAATCGCACACACGGAAGAACCAAAAAGATTGAAAAATCATGATACTTTTTTCTTTCGTCTGTCGATTTTAGAACTGGTTCGGAACTATAGAATTTAGGACTAGTTCGGAACTATCGAAAAAGGGATGCAGCGGGGGGCAATTGACACTTCCTAGGACATCGCCATATTAAATTCGCCAGTTGCTTGCATGCAAAAGAGATTTATCGCGAACCAGTACTGGGTATAAATGTACTGGAAGCGCACCAGTTCAGAACTAGAGATTTTCCCCACAGGGATGTATTAACACAAATACAAAGCAGAGTTGTAAGGGAATTCGTATACTGGCAAAAATGAGCGCCAGACGGTAAGGAAATGAACGATGAGAAGCATTAAGAGCAAAAAAGTATTGGACCCTTATTTCGCTGCGGACCAAAGAAGTATGGCAGCAAACCGCAGCAACCAAGTAACCAAAACCAGATAAGTAGAAATGCTATTAAATACAATTTGAAATCGAACAACTATGTATGTAAGCGACGGCAGCGCCGAAGTGGAAATTGAAGAGGAGAGAAACAAAAGTAAACACAATGCTCACAAAGCAAAGTATGTATGTATATACAGTCAGTCAATAAAGATTAGGTACAGCGAATTTTCTACAATACGGGCTACTATTTTTAAAATTTTTTATTTTTCACATATTTTTTATAAAAATATGGTTAATTCTACAACAAAGCCTTCATACATCAAAGTTCCAAACCTTGTGCAAAATAATAGAAAATTCTGCAAAATTTCATTCAAATATTGCACTTTTTACTTACGCTCTCTAGAAAAAAGTTGAGTATGCAGTTTTTTAGATCATTAAATTTTAGTATAATAAAGTGCAAGTATGAGGGCTTACCATTGATTTTTGGCTAATTTTTGTGTTGAAGGTGTCGCACATTTTTTCCATATAAAAAATGTATCGGACATTATTTTATATGGAGAAAATGAGCGACATTTTCAACAAAAAAATTGCAAAAATCAATGGTAAGTCCTAGCTACCTCAAACTTGCACTTTGTTATACTAAAAACTAATGGGCTAAAAACTGCGTACTCAATTTTTTTCTAAAGAGTGTAAATTAAAAGTGCAATATTTGGATGAAAATCTGCAGAATATTTTGGAAGTTTGGAACTCTAATTTTTGGGGTTTTTGTTGTAGTATTAACAATATTTTAATAACAATTAACCGAAAAATAAAATATTTAAAAAATCTTGCCGGTATAGTAAAAAATTTGCTGTACCTAAACTTTTTTGACTGACTGTATGTATGTACTCGTAGAATGGCAATGACCACACAATGGTAAAAGTTGCAATTTCCGTAGCGGCAAAAACGTAATGAATCGAACCAGCGAGCGGACAAGCTGGCGAATTGGCGTACTGGCGAACGTACGAAAACTCATTAAAACGTTCATTTGGCTTGTGGATGAATCAATACGTAGAACTATAAAAACAACGACAACAATAGCTGCGAAAACAAAAACACATCAGCAGTTACATTCTTAAAAGTTTGTTAACTAAGTTAATTTCTTTATTTGTTGTATAAAAAAAAAAAGAAATTTTACGATTAGATTTAGGATTTAATGGAAATTAATTTTAAACTTTCTTAGCCATGTGAGGATACTGCTTTCAAATAGATCTAAGGACACATTTATTTGTATATGGAAAAAAATTGCACACAATTGACAGCGCAATTTAGAATATTCAGATAAAGGTATGTAAGTAAGCGAAGTGATACCTCCTAAAAGTCGTTCATAAATAGGACACCTCGTCTCCCGAGGAGAAGGACGATGAAATTAAAGAGCAGTTCTATGAGCGCTTAGAGGAAGCATATGAGCGCTGCCTCCACCACGATGTTAAAATTGTGCTATGCGATTCTAACGCCAGGAAGGCATTTTTGGTTCAACAGTTGGAAAATTATGCCTTCATGACAACACCTCCGCCAACGGAAAGAGACCGATCGACATTGCCGCAGTACGGAACATGGTAGTTAGTAGATACCAGACGCCTGCATCGAAACATCCACAAAGCCACTTGGGTTGATTTCGAAACATACAAATTCGCAATCAATTATCAACAGTTTAAACAAGAAACTCTTTAACAACCGGATATTAATGAACAGTGGGAATCCATCTCCCAATCTCTTCGTGCCGCTGCGGAAAAGGCGGTGGGATACTACCGCCTAAGCAGGAACAAGTGGTATAACAAAGAGTGCCGCGAGGCTGCTGAGCTTAGAGCTTAATAAAATATCCAAGTCAATACTTCACAGTCGAGACACACCACCTTTCCGCATAATTTACAAATATAAAAAAATGCTAAAGATCCAATCAACACTACTAAGAATTATAAAAAACTGTTCTGAACTCGAAATTCCCGACTCCTCAATCACACTAACTTACAAACGTTCTATTCTTCCTCCATGCTAATAAAATCGAATTCAATAAACCAAAACCACGCTAAATCGAGCACACCAACCCTGCAATTTCGTTCACTTTTCCTTGACCTAAACAACAATACGTATTGTCATCACTGCTTTATCTATACAGATGGTTCAAAATCACGTGAAGTTGCCTAAATACTTCCTGAACATAGCTCTGTATTTTTGGCTTAAATAGTCGCTATCCATGAAGCAACCAAGTGTGTAATAAGCAGGCATGGTAAATTTGTCATACGTACAGATTGTTATCCTCCCTTAAAGCCATATTAATGATACAAAACAATAAGAATATCAAACATACAAAATTAGAAATAGCCTCATTGACACATCTTCAAGGATAACCCTCATATTAATTCCAAGCCATGTAAAGCCAAATAATTGGTAATGAAATAGCAGATCTTGCAGCCAATCTGGCATCCACAAATCCACAAATACCTAAACCCAACTACAACGTCAATGGCATAAAACACTTTCTCAAATCAATACAAAAACAAGTAAACGAAGGAATCCAGAACCTCACATCAAACTGGTAGAGAGTCGGCAGTACCAATTGCACTTCGCTTGTCATTTATCTATGTAAGTCACATTCCTGAAAAGATAAGACAAAATGCAATAAGATTACGAATAGGACATTCGAAGTTGTTCCACGGTCACCTGACGGGTCTCGATATTTTTTAGTACTATGAGAAAGGATCCAAAAAAATAAATACGGCCTTTTATTAAAAATTTCATGACACCTACGTGATGCTACATATTAGGGTAAAAGAATTCTAAAAGCGTGTACCTCGGGCTATTACCGTTTTGATTCGAGTAATGTGTTTTAAGGTGCACCTTAACTGTTGTCAGCTAGGCTACACTGGCCCTCATGGCCTCATATCAGCTTGCACCGCTTATGCAACTGCCCTAAATTAAGTGCCTCCCGATGCCTTTCATTCCAACATGTCAACACATTATCCCTACTATGCAATCTTGCCCTTACCAATATTGAAACAATTTTAAAATTTTTTAAATTGGCCAGAATTTGTTATTAGATATTGCTCTTCTCTATTTTACTTATGTTATCTTTCTACACAAACGTTCACGTAAGCTTTATATGTAAATCAACAATTAATATTTTTACTTACTAGCTTATACCCGCGGGTTTCCCCCCACATTTTTATACAAATATGAAAAATAACTTAATGATGTTATATTTTATTTCTCTGCCCATTTTGTTATAGCTCGTTATTTTTAAAGCGAGTTAGGGTACTTAGGCCGTTTAAAACTAAAAAAAAGAAATCACCCCTCTAAGTTTACCTTAAAATGCTTCCAGGGATACGACGCTGGAACGTGTACCCTTCTTGGAGGGTTGTAATGTTTCCAATTCAAATTTAATAACGTGGCCTTAATTAAATACCACTTCTCATTACTATAGCTAAACGCCTCAAGAGATATGTATGCATCATGAGAGCTTTAGATTATAAGGGTCTCCCTTTTCCATTAAATTAATTTTTTTCTGTCAGTACGGCACTTATAAAATAAATATCCATATCAAATGTATTTTCATACCAAGCTTGGGTATTTTACCCCAAACATTTGAAGAGGTATGCAATATGAAACTTTCAGTTAGTATTGGAGATGCTACGCCCCTTTTCCAAAAACGTCCATTTTTCCCCGTCAGTATGAATATGATTTCACACAATGTTGACAAAATGTTAATCTGATTAACGATTAAAATCCTAATCGCGTTTGACGATTAAAATTAATTAATCGTAATCAACTGCACGATTAATGCGATTACGATTAATTAATTTTAATCATTAATCGTTAACCCAATTAAAAATAAAATCTGATTAAGTTGTGTAGTTTGTCCGAATTTGAAACCAAACACCAGTTGTAGTATTTTTTTTTTTGTGTTTTACGTTTATAAAAAGCACATAATGAAAAACTTATAGTTATCGTTATTATTTATACAGAAACAGGGACAACCCAGCGCACATAAGCAGATGGATATTGAAACCTAGTTTGTAAAACGTTTTTTGGTACATATAGATCTTAATGAAAATGCACACCAAAGTGCTTAGACTGATGAGGAAACCCGAATTAGCCATATCGGATTAACTTACTTTGTGGGCACAGGAAAATTCCAGCATAAAATAACCAAACCTACTTAATCAAATTAAGAGTTAATGATTCAAAATTAATTTGTTTAATCGCGGTTACGATTAACTGTTTATTCAGATTAAAATTAATCATGATTAACTCTAACCAGATTGATTTTAATCAAATTAACTAATTGATTGTAAAATCAATCGATTAGTGCCAACATTGATTTCACATACATATCCCTATACCAAATTCCAGTTCTCTCCCACAAATACTTCCAGAGATATGTATGTAATATACAAATTAAAATTTGTATGGAAGGGGCCTTGAATTATCGAAATTACTTTAGTCTAAGACCATCCTTGCAGAATCCGTAATAAGTGTACCAACTTTCGTTCTGATCGGGAAACCGGTTAAGGAAGTAGCCTATTTTTCAATCCAGATCATAAACCATCTGTAAGCAAATTTTAATTTTCAAACAGGTTCCAATTCTTAAAAGAGTAGCCTATTTTTTGCGAAAAGAGGAGAAATTTCAAATCTCGAACTAAATAAAAATGGACGCTAGCAAGGAAGAGAGGTTGTATAGGTGTTTTTAATAAAGTATTAAGTTCAAATATATTTAAATTGCTTAATATAGCAGATACTTGAGATCTGAGAATAACAAGCACAATACATTTGACTGCTAATAATATGACATTTGCCTGTTTAAATGGGGTGATTAAAAAACGAGCTTTCATTGAGGTAATATGTATATGTAGACATACATAAATAGTAGGTATTCTATCACCTCCCAAGCAGTTAAAGGTAGCTGCTACTATTACTGCTTTCCTTTTTCAATTAGATATAAATTTAGTTTATATTCTAAACTTCTTAAATAAATAAATTAGTAAAAAAAATTTTGCTCAAAAGCCAATTTAAACATAATTTTTTAGTAAATATTTAAAAAGCTCTTTAGCTATGCACACTGGACAAAGGATAAGGAAATCCCATAAATTTTAAATCGGTGGAGACCTCTAGACTGATTTGTCTACGTCCACCTACATTTGCCCCACTGTGCGCCGCCCTGCTGTCAGAGTGTATGCAGACGTGCTTGTTGGTGACTCTACTTTCGGCCAAAAATAGCAAAGTAAGCTTGCGCCAAGCTAGTGAAAAGGAGCCTCTTCGGATGCCTACCATAGATCCCTGCTGCGATACAATGGTCGGTCTTGAAGCTATCAGTGTACCAAACGTGACTATCTTTCCTGGGTTTTGGTTCTTACATACATAAGTACACAAAACTAATGCGAAGCTCTTATTCTTGTTTTTGTTTTTGGGTGCTTCGTACATCTTGCTAGCCAGTTTAGGGTCTGATGCCCCAGCTTCTACCCATTAGGTTTCGGCAGGTTCGAATGCAGGCCTGGAACTTTTGAAGAACTTTGTCTAGGTACGGATTCCATAGAAGCTTGTCATCAATGATAACTACCAGCTATTTAAGTTCTTTCCTACCTGCTGCAACTATGCTAGCACAAGGCAACTACTTAGTTCGACCTCAGAAATACGAAAATCAATATTTGTTATGGAGTAACGTTTTTTATTTATTTATACTCGTATTTTATTACAGTAACTGTTTTAGAGAGCAAGAAAAAACGTGGTTTAAGAAAAAAACTAAATTTTTCTCCAACCAGGATGTGGTTTCTTGCTTGCTCTCCTTGCTCCAACTGGCAAGGAACCGCCAACCAACGCGTCGCCATACACCGTCAAAGTTTGTAGCCGCGCCAGTTGCATTGGTCAGTCACTGCTCGTTAGTTAAGTTAAGTTTACCTACCTATCCTTTTATTTTTGTTACAGCAATTGTTTCAACCAGCAACCAACGCGACTTGCCTGTCCCTTTCATTATTATTTGCAACATAAAACCGCAAGAATCATCTCCGGTTTAATTTGCAAACGAAGCCAACGCCATTGCCGCTACAAGAACAACTTGCCACAATTGGTTTTTGGGCGAATGTGAATTTGTGACATAAGAAAGAAGAGCAAATTAATGTTGCAAAGAATAATAACAAAATAAAAATCGAAACCAATAAAACGAAAGGGTGGATGCTATAAATGATAGACTTACATACATATAACGAAGGTAGCAACAAAATATGTGCGTACGTGGCATGCAAAATAGCAGCACGTAATGCGATATACATTGAACTTAATTTCCTGTCAAATCGCTCTCAATTCAAAAGGGACAAATAACCAGTCAAGCGCGAAGTGGCTGAGTAGCGAACAGGAGGTGGTCAGAGGAAGTGGTGAAGCGTTTAGTTGGAGGTGTATAACAAGTACGGCTTGGGGAACAGGAAACCACAGGTGATAACTAGCTTGAATAAGTACGCCAATGAGAAAAAAGTCTGAATTGAACTTAAACTGGAACTACGTTTCTAAGAAAGTGGAAAGAGGTATAACGCATTTCTAGAGAGTGGATATGAGGAGTTAGGATACGCGAAGGAAATGGAGGCTGAAGTTTCAAAATTAACTAGTTAACTCAAATAAGATTTTAACTTAATGGTTGAGATTGCTTAATAGGTTACTGAATCGCTATAATAAAATTTTTGGAAACTATGTTGCTTTTGCTACGATGCCTTTCAGTCCTTGCTGAGGAAGATATTTACTCAGTTTCTAAATATATTATAGCGCTATACCATCATTGCAGGCGCGTAAAACTCCAAACTTTAAATTTATTCTCTACCACATAGTCTATGATCATAGCAAATACCTCTAATCGGAATACCGAGAAATAAGTATTCCCGAAGAAATAAGTGAATGTTATGCCCACATATTTCGGTACCGATCTAGGGGCTTAGTTTTTCGTATCGTATTAAAAAACCGCCAAGTATTTCAATCACATATTTGACAAATTAGGTCATGATCAATGAAGAAGTTCCCAGGTGTCTCTTGAAGTTCACACTGGTAATTTCCATTTTGTGTGCACGCGCCGCCTATATATTCTGACCCGTTAGTAGGTCAAAGGTAATTCTATAGCCGTCCCGAAAGAGTTTTTATAAGAAATAAGTAGATTTTTCTAGCTTCAATATTTTTACACATTTCGCATCATCTCTGGAAATAAGCTGATGGGTGGTGAATTGAGCTTTCTTTCTAAATAGAGCTGCCTTTGGAGTGGTTCCTAGTAGAGTCCGACCGATTAATCAGCATCGACTAGTATCGGCCAAAAGAATCGGCGTCGGGAATTATACTCGTTTATTGAGTAGAATTTCGCTAAAACACCCCCTTTTAGTGTTTCTAAATTCCTTTTGATCTTATTATTCTTCGTGGGCATTTCAAAAACTTTGGTTAACGTGAGAGAAGACTCAAATCAATCGACTAAATGGAGGTTGCCGTGGATCTGCTCGGCAGTGTCCTGCTGGAAACCTTTCATTACCTGTTTTCACATTGATGAAACGTAAGCTTTCCTGGTGGAACGCAAAGTTGGTTGCAAAGCCCAAAACCGTCACAAAGCCTTTTCTCAGACTCTTTGGATCACGGGTTTTCTAAAGTGAGAAGTCATTGTAGATCTGGTTCCATGTTTGACAGGAATAAAGTGCGGTGGTTTAGTGTTATCGAAAGCGCCTTCGAGAGCAAGGAGATTCCACTGTGTACCTCCTTGGACATCGATAGTGCTTTCTATAATAAGGCATGTGGTTATATCTCAAAGGAATTGTTCCAAAGAGGCATGCTCCTTACCACTGTTGGCCGTTATGCTTCGTGAGCTCGAAATTACGTCGTCCTCGCGCAACCCTCAAGTGAAGATAAGAGCCACGGGATGCTGGCCACAGGGAGGGGTTTTTTCTCACTTGCTTTCGTCACTTGTGGTAGATGACCTCTTTAGAATACTACATGAGCGGGGTTGGCATGACAGTGGGTACTTCTCATAGGTATCTGAAAATCTCGCTATATAAGAAACTTAATTGGAATCCTGATAAATCTCTTGCTAAAGCTTGCCTCTTCGCTGCAAAATACTATTTATAAGACCATCAGGCTAGAACTCAACGCTGATAGAATGGCTTATCCGCATTATCGTTCAACCGGTTGTGCCTTAAGCAGCCGTATCGTGGTGGCATAACACACTGCAATATTATATCTCAACAAGCTGCAAAGATTGGCATCTATCTATCTCAATAATAACTTACTCAACTGCAGCTCTAGAGTCGCTTCTAAGATGGACTTCTCTGCATATTTTCCTACAAGAAACAGCAGTTACAATTGAGCTGCAACTTAGGACCATTTGCTCAAAGCCTGGCTGACACTAATCTCCGGTTTACATAGATTTAGACTTTATCGACACTCCGTTATAATCATGGAGTCGAAGACGTCTATAATCAGGCTTTGAGCGAATGACCCTTGACCTTGAAAAGTGTTTGAATAGCGCCTTTCTATTTGACCTATGGTTAAGCACAGACGCTACAAATCTTTGCCACTAAAAATACGGCAACACTGTGCTAACTGCGAGGCGACTGTGTAACAGAAGGCAATGAGGTAGCTGACGAGTTATGAAATGAGAAGGATCTTTTGACTCAGTTGGTCCTTTTCGAGAGCCATATTTTTATACAACGCCCATACACTTTTCCAACTATTAACTATTCATCAGCTTATGAAGCTCTCCCATCTTGTCGCTGTCAACTTTCTCTCCTGCCTGGACAGCTACGATCCAACCATGTAGCTCATCTCGAAATTCCGTGCATCCTATTTTAAGGATGTTGATTATGAAATTTCCCCCCGGTTTAAGTTTAATAATTGATAATAATAAATGACTATGAAATAACATTTTAAATTCCTGAAATTGTATTTTAATATTATTTTAATCGATGCCTATATTAAACTTTTCATTAATCAAGTTTTTGTGCAAATTTAGAGCCATCATTTATTAGCTACATTTTAATTGAAGCACTGATTCAACTTAAATAAATCGCCTGCAGCTATCTACAGCAAATTAAACTGCAACCAATGTTGAATATAAAATATGTACCGCCAACAAAAGCAAAGCAGACAGGAAGAAACGGTTTTACGCACCTTACTTTTCCACACGAACATTCATGCTGCATGGATGCATACGTTCGAATATGTAACTACATATGTATGTATATGTATGTACGCACGCATATATTTAGCTTTAAAAGAACATCTAAAAGCCTGCAGGCAAATACAAGCAAAATGTTGCAGCTCAAATATTGCAACACGCCGCGCCTTCAAGCTGCACACGCTGCTGATGCAGTGCAGAGTGATGGAGCATGGCAAACGAAGTACCTAAATGCGCAGAGCAAAAAGTGTAAAAAAAACAGAGCCAGTTAAAAGCGAATAATATACGGCTGAGTGAAGGTAGAGCAGCAGCGAACGAGCGCAATAATTCAAAAATCGATTTTCTTTTCATGCAAAAAACTACGAGTACCTAAAACTAAGTAATAAGAAATGTTTTTACTGATGGCTTGCATAGCGCTCGAGGGCACATACATACACTACATACACTGCCCTACATACATAATTCAGCCAGGTGAATATTGGCGACGTGCGTGTGTGTGTGCGACCTAAATGAATGTGGGCCGCAGCAGAATAAAAAAGTGTACGAAATTATTGCATAGCCAACACTGACCGTTGAAGTGCATGCAGCAGCGGCTGCAACAAAAACAAAAAACTCAAAAAGGAAAACAACAAAAGCAATACTAACAAGCCGTGTTATAACAAGGCTCTTAAAAACGTGCGGTGGAAGCTTTTTGTTTGGCCAGCAGGCGGCGCATAGCTGCATAAATCATTTTTTCATTTTATATTTTCTTGTTTTCGATTTCACTCAGTGGATGCATATATGTACATATATATGTATATATATATACCAACATACATATATAGATAAATTCTTTATACAAACGTAATGTATGTATATAAGTATGTATGTATGTATGCATATGAAAACTACCGTTTGAAATGCATTTAGAAATTTCGCAACCGCACAAAGTGCTGTGGTAAGCAGCAAATTGCTGAGGCAATTTAAACTTAAATTAAATGCATAAATCATTATCCTTGAAATGGAGACCAGGAAATTTAGCTGAAATGAAGAATAAACACCCACACATTCACATACAACTACTAAATTTCTAATTTGCAAAAACTTGATGCATACGAAAATATGATGTGGTCAAGTTGGGCTTTTATAGGTATGTATGTTTGAAGATATTTGTCTAAAAGTGAGTTTCCTAAGCAATTCTCGTCATTTAGAGAAATGGCAAAGTGGTGTGAAAAAGCTGTTAAAATGACTCCACAGTAAAGAATAGATATATTTTAATTACGAATTTTATTGTTTTAAATACTTATACTATATATTACTGCATGTACATATGTCGTTAGTGCGGGTCAATTTTACTATACACGCATAAAATAGGAGGATTCTGCGTGTAATTCTTAGCAAATTTGTCGAAGAAACCATGGGTCTAAAATTAATTTGATGTTTGCCAAATTTCCCAAAATGGATTTCGAAGAAAATGTTAAAATGTTCACTGTTGCGCCCTCTGTTGGAATTTTAAGAAATAGGCAAGTGCAGAAATGGATTCCTCATACCAAAAGCCCCCTTATAGCATGTTTTTATATACGACGAGATTGACTGTGCGTTACTGGAAGCGGAAGCCATTGGTGACGCCTCCTTTTTTGGAGGTTGCATCGTCAGTGTCGGATAAATATTGAGGGATGGAGCCGATGAAGAGAGCGTGGAACTAACTAGCATACATGCACATTAGTGCTTTCACTTCAGAAACCAGGAATTCGCATTTGACATTGATAGATTGGCTCATTTGGCAATTGGAGATGCTCCAGATTGGTCAGAGAGTGCTAGAGTTCCTCCTTAATTGCGGTCGAATATTTCGGGTTTCAAAGTCTAAAGCGTTGCGTTCGCGTATAAGGACTTATCGAGCGTATTGTGCGAAACCTTGAAGGCCACTATCAACGAACTGATGGGACCTTTTTAGTGTAGATTTAACTTGGTAGAACCATTATAGAACAGGTATTCATTTAACTTATACTAAAACTAGGAAGAGAGCCGCGTGAGGAGGCTAGACTCACGCCATATATTTGTTGGTTTTAAAGCAGCGTTGGGCAGATAGAGCTTTTACTCTGCTCGCGCTTATACAAAATGTATAGAAAGCTTAAAAGAGCTTTGCGCGCGGGCAAGGCAGTGTTTTAAAGCCTCCGTTAATAGCAGATGACTATAAACTGAGATGTCTGAATTTGGTATGTATCCCCTTGATGTCATACGGTTGTGTAAAATGACGTTGAGAAACACTATCAATTACATACGAATTGGCAGTGCCACTGGCGGTCTTTTGGGCGCTCAAGCCAAATATTCTATGATGTACCTAGTAACGATAAGTTTCATTAGCTTTACGACGCCATCAGAATATTTCAGTGAACTAAAATAGAGCTACTTCGCTGGCTGGGCTATGGCGAAAGAGTTGATACGAGTGCTTCAACTCACAAAGCGTTCGATGCCACATCCACCAAAAAATTTGCATCAGGCAGTGCTTTCAAAGATTTAATAGCTTTGCAAGCATTTTTTTTTTCATACTAGTCGTGTGAAAAATTTGCCAGCTTATCAATTCGCGAATTTAATTCATAACGACGCAATGTGCAATTAATTCAATAAATAAGTAAATGCTAAGTATGTGCATGAATTTTGACTTGTATGCAAGCACAAGGAAATGTATACATACTCTGCATGAAAGGTGACACCAGGCCAACGGGAAACACGCTCGCATCCCCAAGTAATTTCTTTTAAAATTATTTTAAAAGCATAAGCAGCGAACATACACACATGCGCACAAACTCACACACACGAATATTTTAGGCAGCTAATGTAGACAGGAAACATTTGGTAAGACGACGACAAGTCAGTCAGTTTGTTGATATGACACGCACGTACATTAAAAACATAAAATCGCACATAAACTTCTAAAAACATTAATATATTTCTATGTGAGTACGGACACACATATGTATGTACAATAGGGTGGTCCAAAGAAATTTAAGTTGGAATTTTAATGTTTTCCATTTCGAAATAATTACCCTTGTTTTTTATCAAAACCTATTTAGAGGCTGCTTAAAGCGATCAAAGATTTCCATGTATTTTATATGGGGAAAAAAATATTTTCGTAGAAATGGTATAGAATCCTTGAAAATCCATAGTTTTCAATCGACAAACTCTGTTTCTCTTCAGCAGGCTTCAAGGAATAATATAAAATTGTTTATATGCCCACTTTTTAATGTTAAATATTTTTTATGAATCCCCCCAAAAACCCCAAAAAATTCAATGAGGGACCCATAAAAATCGTTAGTATTAAAAAACGATTATATAAACAATTAAATATCATTACTTGAAGAGAAGCAGAGTTTGCCGATCTTCCTGGCAGTCAGTTCAAAAACGCCCTATCTCAGAAAACTTTTCAACAACGCCCTGTTTCAGAATTTGGTTGAAGAGTGCCCTATCTCAGCACATTTTTATTTGAGATAGGGCGGTTTTGAACCGAATTATGAGATAGGGCATTTTTCAACCAAATTCTGAGATAGGGTGTTTTTCAATAAAACTCTGAAATAGGGCGTTCTTCAATCAAATTCTGAAATATCATCCACTCAGGTGTCGATATATTACTTTAGTTAAAAGAAAAACTAAAATACGCTTTTTTAATATAATTTTTTTTTCTTAATATATTTCTTTACTGCACTTTTGGACCAAAGTACTCAGCATTCAAGAACTCTAAAGTATTCAGAACTTAAAAGAACTCACAAAAGAACTCGAAAGTACTCAGTATTCAAAAATACTCTATTCCATTTATTACTTTGGTACACGTACTCTGGATCGACTCAAATTATTCTGTATTAACTAAGCGTTGAAAAGACACTTACAAGTACTGAGTTTTCTTTACGCTTACCGAAATTCATAAATGACTGTATACTCAATTTGAAGTTTCAATAGCTTTCAAGTACAATACTTTTACACAGTAAAATTAGTTATTCATTTGACATAATTTTTGATTAAAATGTTAATTTGAATAAAGTGCTGCCAGCTTGTGAGATTTATGAACTAAGTATTGAAATGTTACCAACATGTGTATATTTGAAAAAAGTAGGTACTCAGTGCTCTGAAAAATTACCGATCCTTAAAATTATCGAAGCCTAAGAAATCGATCCTCAAAAGTACTCGATACTTCCCAACACTAATTTTAATACATATTTTTCTTACCAATTACTAATATATATTTATTTTTATAACTGAATAAATATGGGTACTATTTTTGCAGACTACATTTTTTCAACAGTATATAGTACACAGATCGGAAAAATAGTACAACACTATTTATTATAGTACGGTTGACAATGCTACTTCTATATCATTTCTACAAAAACTCACCATATAAAATATATTTGGGATCTTTGAGCGCTCCTAAATATTTTTCGATTAAAACAGGCCTAGGGGGTGAGAGCATTCAATTTCCGTATTTACCTTCTTTAGACCCGCCTAATGTACATATAAACATTTAATAATTTATAAGTAATGAAATGATAGTTAGAGTTATGTACATACTTATGCATTTACATATGTATGAGTAAACGTGAGTTATTGTAGAATTTTTGTATGCCACGCGCGCTGTTGCCTTTTTGTTGAAGCTACTGCCGCTCGAACTCATTACGATGTCATAATTCCTGTTGAAACAATAAATTCTAAGCGTGTATTTGTGCGGCAAAGAAAAGCACAACAATAACGACAACCGGCATAATTGGCCAAACAGCACTCGAAAAGATAGCGTAATGGCAATCAGTGTTGCCGCGCCGTCTCAAGAAAATGTATCCCTGACCAAGCCAAAAATGTATCCAATTTTCTTTTTCTCATAATTTGTAAGAAAAACAAACATTTTCATGAAAAAGACATAATCTAACCCATCCTAAGGACTTGGAATACATGTGCATAAAATCAAACATTTGTAATTTCAATTTATAAAGTACAATTTTTTGTGCATAAGTATTTTGCAAAGTAAATATAATAATTAGCAAGTACACTCTAAAAAGAGCAAGTAAAACTTCTACTGAAAAGTATCAATTTTTCAACAAGAATCTGTATAAATATACGTATAGGTTGTTCAGTATTTGATTTTGAAATTGAGATCTTTAAGATATACACATAAATACACATATACAGAATGTTTAAAATTNCACATAAATACACATATATAGAATGTTTAAAATTGCAAAAATTTTCAAACTACAAATACATTTCCTACTAATAATAAACATTACTTTATTTTAAACATTTTATGTGTAATTTTGCTCTTCCGACAAATTCGTTATGTAAAAGTAAACTGGCAATGATTAATTTTATTACACCGCATGCAAGTTTGCNGCAATTGCGCTTATACCTATTTTGGTGAGATCTCTTCATATGTTCATTGCTTCGTTCACAAAAAATAAAATGCTTTAATTTCACGCTTAAGTAGCGATTCTTTATACGTTTAGAAAACGTAATGCTTTCTACCATCTTTAATGAAAATCGATTTTTGAACGAAAAAAACTTTATAGGAAATATAAAATTTTGGCCTATTTAAAAAAGTATCCACATTTATACTGACCGGAAAAAATAAGTATCCCGCAAAAATTCGTCTAAAAATGTATCCAATTGGATCTATTTAGATCCAAACGGCATCCCTGATGGCAATAGAGACGACATACTACTTCACAGTTCCTACATACAGGAACATACTTACAGGAGTACATATTTTATGTGAGTACATTCTACTGTTGCCAACACGTATTCCTACATATACACATATTTATGTATGCATGTATGTACATTGATATATGTTAGCATCTGGACCAACGTACATACAGAAGTACTCGTATCTGGGAGTCCTAGCTTATGCTCCAACGCAACCAACAGCTTCCGGAGGACTAACATTGCTTTGCTGCTATGTATTAGCTATTGCTTTTGTTGTAGTTATTAATGTTGGCAAATAATATCGTTGCTATGGTTTGTGTTTTTCTTGCTGCTCCTTAACTTTTCCACAAAAATTAAATTTGTATTACTTAAAATACAAAATGAGATGAAATCTTTGCTCGTCTGCTGTTGTTGAGTACAATTTTTGACTGCCACTGCGGCGGCTAAAGAAATTACACGTCATTATTTACACACACACGGAACATTCGTACACATATGCAAACACCTACTAGCGCTCTTATGAAACATATCCCTGCGAAAAATACGACCAGTTTATATGGAATGAACTGTTCGCTTTTGTTCGAGCATGTCCTACGAAGAGACTAACAAGGGCAATTCTGGCAACTGTATTTCAACTCACCACTGTCAATTCTGGTAACTAATTTGAAAGCTATTTTCTGCCTTTCGAAAGGCTGGCTGAAAGATCTGCTAACTAGTAAAAATAATTAAATAAAAATAAATATGTTTATTTTTAAGACAATAAAAACTTAAAGCTAAAAGAAAATATTTTGTTTTTTTTTACCTCCTGGCCTAATAACAATTTATAATGAAATTGAGCACCAACAATTTAAAGGAAACAAAATTCAAACCAAAAAATAAAATTATAAATAAAAATACATATTAACAAGTTAAGTGATATAAAAAAATATGTCTCTATTTAAAACAATAAAATCTAAAAATTTAAATCAAATTAAATGAAGTTAAACAAATGTTTATGTTTTTACAATAAAATAATCTATAAACTAAAAAAAAATTAATTGAAAAAAAAAGAATAAATAAAATTAAATGCAGGATTAAAGTAAATTCCCAAAAATTAAAAGAAATTCAAGGAAAATACACTTTTTTTAACATAAAAAATCTAAAAGTTAAGACAATTAATAAAAAAAGAAAAATTTATTGAAAGAAATAAAATAATTTTTCTAAAAATTAAATTAAATAAAGGTTTTATTAAACAATAAAATGAAAAAATTTAATCAAAAGAAGAAACAAATATCTAAATAAAATATTTTTTTTATTTAATGTAATTAAAAAAATATTATATTATATTTCTTTTCAAAACCATGGGCGTTAAGAATAAAAACAAAGCAATCGATTTTTCTTAAAATTTCGGACTATTTACTCGATTTATTCAAAATTTAAGTAAAAGTTCTGAAATGTTAAGTAAGCGAATACTCTCTCTATATGACAACGTTACACATAAAATTTCGTTGACCCGTTAGAGATGAGTCGGAGACTAATTAATCTCCATTAATACCCGCATGAAACTGTTGCGACTAATTAATGCACAAACATACCCGATTGAGATTAATCCCGGAATACTCGCTTGAGAGATTTGTCACACAATTTTTTCCAGGGATCTTACATACATACATACATATGTGTTGGGGAACAAAGGGCTTAGTACGAAGAAAGTTAATAAAGTGTTCTCGCTGTCCAACGACAAAGAGACATTTTTTCTTCATTCTGCGGAATATTTTCGTCATGCATGGTTGAACGCTCGCATTTCCTAAAGGGTGCATACATACTCATGTATGTACGTGTATATTTTTCTCACCAACAACTTTGGATTTAATGTGAAAAATTTATGAAAAGTATGTGACGTAGTCGCATTTGACGAAAGCATGCATATGTATGACGATGACGAGCATTAGTACTTGCCAACAAACATCCAACGAATTCCTAAGTTATCTGGAAGTTTTCTTTCAACAGCAGCTGCTATTTAAGTCTATGTCCACAACCTTTTAACCTTTTTTTGCGCTGCCATGGATGAGTGGTTAGAAGCGCGTTCTACTACTCTGTAGGATCTGGCATGATCCCTGATCTGCGCAGCATCTATATGAGACCGTTTGCCATTTGGAGGCGGCGTTAAATTCAGAACGCACACAACAAATTGGAGAAGAAACTCCAACTATTGAAAAAATATGTAACCGCCAAATAGTTATAATTTTTTTTTCAAATTCTACAACCAGATTCTTCTCATTTAGGCACTTATGCTCTTTGTTTTTTTGGGTCAAAACTAAAAAATCGGCTCCAGTTGTCTTTAGTTTCAGCACAGAATAAAAAAAAAACATATCTACAAAAATAGAGCAAAGCCAATTAAACATCTCAGTGGTTTTTTACAAAAGAACAATTTTGCTTTATGCATCAAAAAAAAAGGAAGTCTTCTAATTTATTTGAAGAAGATCACAACTTTAACTATTTATTTGGGTACGGCTGTTTTCATGGCGAGATAGGATTATATGTGTAGATGTATACACTAGGTTGGTCCAAAAATGCATGTGAAAAAGAGAAGTCGGAATGTTTAGGCTGTTACCTCCTACGATTCTTCTATACCGAAAAAAATATAACCCTTTTTTTATTTTGAATATTGATCGATACTCGGTACCAATTTAAAAAGTATCCAATAAGAACGTACATATACCAATAATATAGAGCTTTTAATGCTGGTTCGAATCAAAAGTTTTATATAAATTTTCCGTCGCCGCAATGCAAAGAAGCTATTCCTTCTTCATCCGTCAAATCATTTTTCTTGAATCTTAGATCTACGAATGTGGAAACTCATAAAATGATATTTTACTGTCGCGATAAGGTCAAGAAGGCAATGAGAGTAGATTATTTCTTGCTTTGTCCATATGTGTTTTCCGCATTGTTGAATGGAAATGGTTCTACTTTAGGGAAAGCTCCGTCTTATTCATTCTAATTGTGAAGCATAGTCATTGTCAAAATAAAGTCGATTCTAAATTTAGTTGCAGCTTTTTTTTCAAATTATGTCAAAAACCTGCAACCAGCTTTAAGCTTAGTATCCAGCTCTTAAGAAAACGGTCGAGAAAAAATTGCCATTATTTCGCGTGTGTGTCCAAGGAATTTTGACATTTTTGATACCTCACAGCCTGTTGCCTCACTCTTTCCTCAAGAAATAATGGAACGGGCATATATTTCTGTTGCAAACCTGGGTTGCCTTGTGCTCTTTTTTCACAAAAAACTTTAGAAAACCGTAGTAGAAAGCGTACTAAATTTCTGAAGAACTGCGTACTGCCTGAAGGAAATTTGACTCAAGAAAATTTCTTAGCCATTTCTTGTACGTCATTTTATATGGAGTTTTTGCTTTTCTTAAGAGCTGGATACTAAGCTTTACTGCGGTTTCAAGAAAAGAGTTTAAGTGAAAAATAATTTTTGTTCATATCATACAAAATAGCAATACTTGTTTTTCTTAACTTGAATTGTATATTATGGCGAAGGTTTAATGAATGTATTGAATCGGTATTGGCTACCGAAAAGGAAGTGTTGGGTACCGAAATTTTTGTGAAGTATTGGGTACCGACAATTCAGCACATCACTAATTTTGCAATTAAAAAAGTATTTAGAGGTTGGTCAAAGCGCTCAAGTTATTCCAGGTATTTAATTGGGGAAAAAAGATTTTCGTAGAAATTGTAGGTAAAGAATCATTGAAAAAAAATTTAATCGCTCTTGAAAACTGTGATCGCTTTGGGCGACCTCTAAGTATTTTTTTTTTGCTTCAAAATAAAAAATAGGGGTATATTTTTTCATTCAGAACAATCCTAGAACATAAAACTCCGACTTCACTTTTTTTAACCACCCTGACATACACTCTCAATTATATTTGCGTACACCTTTTTTTAAATATTCAAAATGTTTTGCAAGTTAAAATTTTTTTATATTTTTTTTAGCAAAAATGTTTATAAAATACCATATAGATAACAAAGTTAAGGAAAATTTAACGAATTTTCATGAAACTTTTAAAATTTTAACTCAGATCTACAAAATAAAAATTTCTGATAGCAGTTTTATTCAATCAATTTTAGTGTGTATAATGATGTACAAATTTGAATGGGCTAAGAAATCGTGTTGATTTTTAATAATTTTTAATAATTAATAATAATTTTTAATATGGGCGATTTTTTTATATGGAAGAAAATACGTAGAGACGTCAGTAAAAATATAATTAAAAACCAACGTGATTTCTTAGCCATATAACCCTTCTGCAGTGTTTGGAATTTACCCCTTCCTATAAAGTAAATTTTAAGAAAAAAAAGCGATATTTTAATATAAACTGAGCTAATGTTTTATTTATCATATGCAGACACTTTATCGGCTAGTGCTGTATGCTTATCGGTTCAAAGTCGCCCTTGAATTCGAAATAAAAATTTGGGCCAAAATGACCCAGAAATACTGTGAGTGTATGGAAAAATTATGCCGCCTTCTCGAAAATAAAATAAAATAACAAAACTCTGTTATTTTTTGCAAAAGCATAGCTGATTATGCTTTTAACGAATATACAACGCCGCAGCTTATTTAAAATTACCTAACTCTGTAATTAAAAAATTTGTGCAAGAAAATTGGGTCATTTTGACACAATAATTGCAGAAGGGTTAATATTTGTACATTATTGTACTAAAATTGAATGAGCTAAAAAACTGCATACCAGATTTTTTTTATAAATCTGAGTAAAAAGTTTAAATATTTTTGTATACTTTGATTGTATATGGTTTTTAAACAAAATCCTATTTTTGTAAAAAATAACACAAAAATTATATAAACGTGTACCTACGGGGATATGTGAGTGAGCTGATATTAAAATTAAAAAAAAAAATGGCGAATATTTTTATTCAGTAGCGATCAAACAAAAAAAATTCTCGTAACTATTCGGGTGTTTGATTATTCGCCTTTTTTCCAAAACCGGATATCTTGGTATGAAGTCATAAAGAAAAATTACAATAAAACTATAAACGGGAATGATAGCTTTTAAATATTTAGAAACGATCAAAGCAAAATAATAAAATACAAAGTTTTTTTTTAATAATCAAAATTAAAACAAATAAAAATTAGTTAAAAATTCACGTTTGGTCTCGGGAGATCCCTGGTTTAATTTCTGGTTCCAGAAACATCAACAGACGTTTTTTCACATAGTTGTCGCCCGTTGGAATACAAATTTCAAGAGAAGAAAACGTTTAAGCGCCAAGCATTCATTTATTGGAATCAAATATGATATACTGCTCATCCCCAAACTTCCTGGGATTTAATTTTATTTAGGGGCTTCCCTTAAACTGAAAAACTTTAAAAAACTTAAAACTTTGTTTGAAACTTAAAAATTTGTTTGAAATGAAAAAAACCGATTTGCTCGATCAAAAAATCCGGCTTATCCGATATTCGATCAAGATTTCAAAAAAATCGCCTATAGATAAAAAACAAAACGGTGGAAAACGGGTTGAAAAAACCGAGTCAATCACCCTAGAAACTATATAAAAATATGGATAATACACTATACATACGCCAGCGCTGGCAGAACTCAATAAGAAAGTGCAAAACTGGGAATAGCTGATATCCGTAGTAGACGGTCGCTTTAGCCGAGTGGTTAGAGGTGCGTACCAGTGTTGTCGCACTGGTAATTTTTACACCTATTCGGCAAATGTTTTCTTTCTTTCGAAAATTTGGTGATCAGTTTTTCAAGTTGGTAATGTTTTTGATTCGGTCCTACATGTTAGTTCAGTAGAGTAGATCCTACCCTCACATAGGTCAATACAGGCTCGTTCTGATTCCACTTTATCAAGTGGCCCGTAACAGTAGTCATAGGGAAGGACATTTCATATCTGTTTTAACTTAAGAGCATTGATGTGCGTTTTCGCCTATAGACCAGGAAGTCATGGAAATTGTTGTTGCTTTAGAATGATGTGATCTCTAACAAACTGGGTAAAACTTGCTACTGCTATGTCCGTTTCCCGAAAGGTCGTAACTTTCCTTGTCAATTCTTCAATATCCAGGTGTACGCATGCATTTATATGAGTAGAATTCTATGTACATGTGTTCTCGTTCAAAAGCCTACAGCATTCAGTAGGAGACCTAGCTTTGTCTGTGCATGAGTCTAAAGCTGTCAGGACCTCGAGGGCCAAATCATGTCTCCTCTACGGGAAATTACGGAGCGCGCTCCAAGCATTCCAAGAAATTTATTTTTCAACTTGAAATGGCCCATACACCTAATAATGTGTTAATGAAGCGTATCCAAGATACTCTAAATGATCAGATGCCTTCAGTTCGGGTTTTACAGGGGTTAAGCTTTTCGTTTCGGAGCAAGCATGCACATTAGAGGGGTCCAAAATAATAAAGTCGGAATTTTAATGCCGCCACCCCCTAGGATTGTTCTGAACCGAAAATAAAAATACCCTATTTTTTCACTTTGAAATCAAAAAATATTTAGGGAGTGCTCACAGCGCTGAAAGTTTTCCATGTATTTTATATGGGGAAAAAACAAATTTTCGTAAAAATGGTATAAAACTCTTGAAAATCACAATTTTTCAATAGCCACGGTTTTAGGCTCTCTTCAGGAGACTTCAAATATTAATATCCAATTGTTTCTTTAACCATTTTTTATGATTAAAGATTTTTTATTGGTCCCCCCATTACATTTTCTAGGACCTATAATATATAGTTACCATGAAAAAATTGTTAACGGAACAATTGGGTATTATTACCTGGAATCTCCTGAAGATAAGAAAACTTTTCCGATCGGAAAATATTGATTTTCAAGAATTCTACACTATTTCTACGAAAAGTTGTTTTTTCCCCATATAAAATACATTGAAAACTTTGAGCGCTTTGAGCACACCCTAATTTGTTCTTTTTTTTAAATAAAAAAATAGGGGTATAATTTTTTTTGGTATAGAACAATCCTAGGGGCTGGCGGCTTTAAAAATGCGACCTTATTTTTTTACATACATTTTTGGACCACTTTAATGTACATGTGGAAAAATTCGGTTCGGTTATTGGTTGAGTTAGTAAATAGAAAAAGCAGTTAATACCGTTCAAACCCGGGTTCACGCTCCGTCTACATAGCCACTTTTACCTTCGTCTTCGTATTAGTCGTAATCTAATCTAATCTGACGAGGTCTCTTTAATTCAGCTTTAATATTAAAGCACTCATTTATGCGGCATTTCCGTCCCACCACCCACTTACCCCACTACGTTAGCCATTTTAATTCTGAAATTCACTAACGCCGCTAAGAAGTTTCAGTGTAAAAATTTGTGTGAAAACTTGAATGAGCACATCACATGTTGGAGGAGAAATTCGGCCAAATGTGGACGCTAATTGTTTTGTATTACATATTTACTTTTTAGTTGTTAATTTTTTTATTTACAAATATTTGGAAGCAACAACTCAAAACATACTACATTTCTTCCACAACAGCCGTGGGTCGGTCATGTTAACTCCTTGCTTTGATTGTTTAAGTTTTGATTTTATTTGGCATTTTCTTTAGACCACTCGTACGTTTTGCTCATATTTTGCAATAGCAAATGGCGCACAATTACGTGATCAAAATTTTCTTCAGCTTTTTTCATGAGCATGTGAAATAGTCCGATTTGCGCATATTGTTTTTATTGTTGCCACGCTTGGCTGTTCCATAGAAAAAAAATCGAATACTCTTATACAACTTTTTAAAGTCGACTGTTGCTCCTTGACTAGGTGGCACATTAACACTTGTGTATTCTCAGAACGCTATGGAAGAATGGAAAGGGGAAGCTTAACTAAAATAAAGTAAAACTAGTTCAAAAAGTACAGTAAAAGTTTTGTGAATTTACGAAGAACAGATTTTAGCGACGCAGTAAAATTGAAATGCCACATAAACTGTTGGCTAATGGCATTAACCGTGAGCGGCTTGAGACTTGAAGGGTTTTAGTGAGCGCAATCTTAAAAAAAAAATCGGATATACTTACTTACATATCTACTGGCAGGAAAAACGCAAGCAAGCCATCTGGTGAGCGCTGAAAGAATGCGTGGGGAGCTTCTCATAGGCTGAGCCTTGGTTTGACGCAGGACTGTATGAATGAACGATTTAATGGACGAGGGCAATTGGAAAAGTCAGTGACTATTCGAATTTCCTGCGCAGTAACTTTAAACTAAATAGTACTCCCGTCAACTTCCATCTTTCGATAGACTACTGTTAAATTTTAAGCAAGCTGTATTATTTGGTTTTTGTTTGACCGCCATTGAAAGGAGACAATCTCTTGAATTTTAACGAAAATGTATAGAGGTGAATTTCGTGTGTTGATGACGCATTTTTTTTTTTTGCATAAAAAATCCTTTACCAAACCAGGGATAGGCTTGATCATTTCTGCACCATCAATTACGATGACTATAAAGTGGTTTACTGATTCCGTCGTGGCCGTACAAGCATTCTTCGGAAGGAATACAAAATTGGAAAATGCTGGACAAAAAGTATCGAGCTAGAAGGAGACTATGTTGAGAAAGAAAAGTCACTGACTTAACAAATTGCCCACGTACATATGGCTGTTTTATGCGTGTGTAGTGTGTGTGTGTTCATTTAGTAACTACTCCCTCTTCCCCCTAGGAGCCTTATTCAACTACCAATAACTCAGGCCAACTGCCGTGTTTAAGTTGACGAGCACATGTCTACATATTCGACCCAACTCATCGCTTAGCGGCCGTACGAAGTTAGTTATATTTCAACAGTAGCCCATTGACGGCGCTTGTCCTTTCTTTTGTAATTTTTCATGTCACTATCAACGACGTGCCGCATTGCCCGGCGAGCGTTGCACACCACCCCCTACTCGAGCTAACACAGACACACACAACTAAATAAATACATTTCCAATTGCACGCGATATGTCTAACATTATTAACTCTCCGCTACTCGACTCTACTCTAGACACCTCCTCCAGCTCCTCTACACTCACATCCTATTCACTTGGCTGTCGACAGATTTTACAACATTATTTCTCGTAGGATACGCTGTCAATATTTTGCACAATTTTTTTTTTCCATTCACTCACTTCAAAGACACATTAGAAAAAGCTGCCATAAAAAAGTTGCACATAAAAAATGAAATGCCTTTAGCGGCTTAGTTGTCCATGGTGGCACAAGCTGTGCGCACATTTTATTCTCATTTGGACATCAAAGCTATGACAGCTGATGGTAATGGAGGAGGGATATACCAATATGTCACTGCTTCAATCGATTTTTTTGTGCATTCCTTTTTTAATTTAGTTCTTATAAAATTTATATTTTTTCCAATTTTTTACCAAACTGTTTTACACTGCTTCTTTGAACGCTGCCGGTGGGTCGTTGATCGCCTTTTATATACTTTTATTTATGTATGCAACTGCCACATGCCACTTTCCACATCCTTAGAGCGACAACCATACAAGTGCGCACAGCCGAACGCGCACACACATGTGTAAGGATTCTCTCTTCGCTTAGGGAATACATTGCTTAGGTCCATATATGTATGTATGTATATATAAAAAATCACATAAAAATGTGTTTCAAAAAGGATTATGTTACAATTTGTTCATTTTTTATCACAAGCAAATGTGTGTAAAATGTAGAGTCCTGCGTGTGAACTGGGCACTTTGCCGCCATGACGCTCACTAAAAAATGATTTTGACATTGTTGTAACTTTCTTCTTTTCGCAAATTTTTAGCACTTAAGGCACTTCTTCTTTTGCCATAATAACATCTAGTTCGCTTTTATTACTTTGGTTGAGGAGAGGTCGTAGAAAAACACTGCAAGTAGAGAGTCGATTATTGTCGTAAATTTGTATGTATAGATGAACTTTAAACGCAAAAAATTTATGCAAAATTGATGAAAATCTACCTGGAGAAAAAGTAGAGAAAATACCACGTACGCTAATATCAACGCGGATTTAAAGAATACCCATGTATGTATGTATGAAATAGTAACACGAGTAGCAAGCAAAAATTGTATTAATTGCGAAATTAATTTAAAATTAAATAAGTAAAAAAAAAAATGTTTTAAGCTTAACGTTTTAATTGTAAAACAGTGGTCGGCAAAAGTTTAATTGTGTCTGTGTTGGTGAGCACAAGAGAACCGCTCCGCATTAGCAACCCAGTAGGAAATTACGGGAAGTGAAACAAAATTTTTTACGTACTGGGCTTTAATAAAAATATATAAATATTATATTTAACTCGTATCGTCGCCTGAATGCAAAAGTACCTAACAAACAGCGTCGCTGAAAGGCAAAAAGTCGTAACTCATAAAAAATTCAAAATACACTTTTTGATTGATATGATGGATTTCATTAAATTACAGCTCCCCTCATCACTTTATGTGACAAGTTTTCTTACTGATTTCAATTATACCAAAATTATTTTATACTAATATCTTATGAACTTCATAACCGATTCTAAAACTAACGATGCCAAAATAAAGACAGCTAATTTATCTTTCTGTTGATGTTCATAATTTATATGCTTTATTTTCTTTTTAATCCAAAAATACTAAAAAAAACGAAAGGAAATTACGTATTTTTTTCATAAAATAACCTTTTTTTACAAAATTTCATGATTAATCCAAAAGAAATTTACACTACTAAGAAGGCTCAAGGTTATTACCTTTAATTTGATGTACACATTTTATTGAATTCTGCTGCTGAGTTTTAAGAATTTGGTGTTAATTTAGTGATAGTGAAAGAAGTTCTGCGCAAGTATCCTACGATACTACACATTTTCCGCATCTTGTCCCGCGTCTGGCAACATCGACATTGTTGACTAAGAAAAATCAGCTCTTTATGGTTATGGTACCTTAAATCGATGACCGTTTTTACGACCCTTGGTAACTGCCCTCTAAGACTTAAAAAACAAGGTAGGTAGGGACGCAACGATACCATTCGGTATCGATACTTTTACTTGGAAGTAGTATCGAAACCCAAAAAATATCGGGTCTAAAGTATCCATACCTACTCGTATCGATTCTGTAGACCAAATAAATAAATAAATATTGGCTGTGAAAGTATTCCGAATGAACTGAGTGATTTTTTTTTATTTTTGTAAGTGTTCAGTTATTCATATTCTGGGAATCTTAAACTACGAATGATAAAAGCTAATAATGCAGAAACTGAAAAAAAAACACCATGACATAGCAAAACGATATGTTTAATGATAAAAGGTATATAACACAAATAACATCGGAAAAGTTTACAAGAAATTGACCTCGTTTAAGCAAAAATGTATTCATAAAAAATTTAAACGAACAAGTCTTCTTCTGTAGTTTTTCCAAAGAATAGATTTCTTGACTGAGCTGTTTGAAGATGGGTGAAATAGGGGTAAAACCATCCCTGCTTACCACGTACCGGTAGTTTTCGGAAAGGGTAAAAAACTATATTGAATACTTGCGCCGGGTATTTAATGTTCTGCTCCATCCGAACTGAGACTTCTTTACTTAGACTTTTACTTTAGTTGTAATTGTGACATAATGTCTCTATTACTACCCTGCAGGAAACGAGACTAGTCTGTAGGTAACTATTAACTAACTCGCAGTCGACTAGTGGTAACTATTTATTAACTATTTCCTTTGGCCGGAACTAACTACTTTTGAAGGGCGATGACCGCAAAATAGTGAGAACTGGTTTCCTCTGCATTAGATGTCAACTAACTTTTAGCTAAATACTTTTGGACATAAACTATCAAAAAAAAGTTTTTTAAATTTTTTATATTTGATTTGAGCACTTGTGTCTGTTCAATGCTACAGGATAGTACGCCAACATCAACTTTTGTTGAAGAGATTCTATATTGTTGAGTTCCCTAAGCCTGAATGCTGCTTTAATACCAGCACTGAGTCCGGACTCACACATTGTCGAATCTTCATTTATGGCTCTAAAACTGACTCTGGGTCAGGATCCATTTGCCAGTCCTGCCTTGAAGAGGATAAGACGGTGGAACACTTTTTGTGTATCTTGCTTGCTTGGTTGTTTGTTATCGATTTTTCTAGATTCGGTCTTTTCTTTATTATCAGTTTATGAATTTAAAGTTTGGCGTAAAAAAGCTTTGCGGTTTTGTTGTTTCACGTTTTGTGTTTTAAAATGTGAGTGATAATATTTTTCGCATCACTTTAAAACTCGGAGCGATTAAAATGAAACATCAACACAAATAAACTATTTGACACATACGCTACATGCAAATTCATGAGTGAGCCGAACGTGTGAAAAGTTTATGGTGAAGAGAATATAAATAAAGATAGCAATCGGAGTGCTCTTAAAAAATATAACTCCTCAGAGCTCTGTTTTTTTTTTTAACTTGCAGGTATGTAATCACATTATTTTAATAGATAGAACACATGAAAATATTTGATTTTTATCTTTGCCACTCTGAATTTAGTTTTGGAACTCGACCGCGATGCAAATTTACATCGTTAGATCTAATATTCACATTTTTTGACGAGCTTTCGGAATATGTTAGATATGGAGCAGCAGGGGGTCCACCGAAACCCGTACAGTTTTGAAAATGGTCTACGAGAGTAAAAAGTTTGAGAACCTCTGGTTTACATTTATTTTATAGGTGGGCTCGTATTTGAATTCGACCAGACATAACATCAAAATGATAATATAACATTTCGACCTTTATTTGATTTGTCCTGAATACGAAAATGAATCTGTGAAGTGCAGAAAAAAGTGTATTGAAAATAGTTTTTATATGAGGCTATTTAAATAGAAACATGTAAAGAAAAGAAACTCCCGATAACGTATGCTTGACTCCTGCACGACTTTACAACTAACTTAAAGTTAGCTGTGACAAGCTGATTAAAAGTTAGTTATTTATCGAAATCGCGCTAAAAAGCTAACTAACAGTTGGTTATTTTAATCAATTGGTAATTTCTTTCTGCAGGGTAACTTCCCACGAATTTTTCCAAGTATTTTCTAAACGACTTTTCCTGAACTCTTTATGCTCGGCTTCTAAAGCAACTTCTGATTATAAAGCTATTGTAAATCAACCCCATGGAGTAAAATTTTGTGCACTGAGCTGAAAATCGTGGTTGCAAACTTTTTCACAATCTTCTGCACTTAAATTTTTACTGTATTGAGCTTCTATCACATTTCTAAGCGCTCTAAACTTTCTTTTCTTTGGTTTTCGATTACAAAACCTCAAACGAACTCTAAAAATTTTTAAAGCAGGTGTTACTATAAAAATTATAGATTAGCGCTTACCAGCAGCTGGAAATTGCTTTAATTAATAATGCAATATTTAGTTAAACAGCTACCTTTTTTTATCTTTGTTATCAAAGTTTATTTTTTCTTCTTTCCTTTATTTACTCTTGTTACTCTGACCATTTTTGGTAAGGTCCAAAAATCGTTTTTATTATTGTTGGTTAAGAAATGTTAAAAATAGGTTTTTTTTTTAATGAAAATAAATACATATATCGCACCCTATTAGATCTAAAGTGAGCTAACTCAAATTCCCAAAATTTCGTGCATCTGTTCGGCTGCTTATGCGCATTTTAAAGAGGAAAAGCAAATAAAGGCTTTTTATGCAGACAAGCGAGCCCGTTTGTCAACCGTATAACATATATATAATACATATGTATGTATCATGCCAGGATATACGCAGTCAAACATATTGCAGTTTCGATTTGTGGCAAAGTTGTATGTCAAAGTCGATTCACTCAGCTTACATTCTTCAATCAGCACTTTCGTTTGAAAATTGAAAAGTATGCGCTTTCAAAGGATCAAAGGCATACAAATGGGAAATAAAATTTTTTAAGGAAAAAAGGCCGCGTTCTGCCATGTGGCAGCTTTTGCAGCAATGGTGGTTAGAGGTAATGGTTGGAGGCATGGCGTTACTTAAATTAAGAACAGACTTACCGCATACGGCTACTAACTATTTTTTAAAAGCAAAAGTGCGTGAAATATGCTGAGCACAAAACGAGAGAGTTACAAAAAAAAAATAAACTAAATCACCAACCCGTAAAAACCGTATTTAGCTGAAAATGTACAAAGTATGCGTGCTACATACACATGTAACATGTTCGTATATGGCAGTTCGTTAAAAAGGTCGTAAAAGCACGCACGCATTTGCCAAAAAGCAGCTGTCAATTACAGCCGTGCTTTCAACGAACTTATTGACTATCCTTCGATATTGACTTTCTAAAAAAAATTAAATTTTTCTAAACCACTGACCATTGAAGGGTAGTGAAAAGCCATCGTACGGACATGTTTTTGAGTGTGTGTCAAAAAAATAATCATTTTATTTCATGTACGGGTATAATGAACGGTCTGTTTTTAAGTATGTATTTTTTTTACATTCATTTTTCACTGCGCGAAATAGCATAATAGCGGCACAGCTGTGTAGGAAACATTTTTTCTCAATTTTAATTAAAAGTAACAATGCTACTTAGTTAACGGAGCATTTTGTATGTATGTATGCAACAGTTATGTTGATCCATTATACAATCAAACTTGTTTATAAATGCGATAAATGTCCAGTGTTAAAATAGAAAACACTCTATTTTTTGGGCTAAAATTTTTTGGGTTTTATGGTTGGTTATTCTTGTGCCACAAGCTGTGATTGACATTTTATGAACTGAAACCACAAGGCGTTTGTTTAAATAATATGTTTCGTTGTCGTTTAGTGGATTCGAAAATTTACAGTATAAATATCTTTATACAGTTTTGGGTAACGGAGATATACTTTAAGGAATACGTGTATTTTGATTAAAAGTTTTTGAGTAAGACCTCGTAAATGGTAGGTCTATAAATATTTAATTTATAAAAATTTATAAAAATTTCGAATTTGTCCGTGTTAGGTTAGGTTAGAGTGACAACCACCACACAGAGCACGGAAGCAAACGCAGGCTGGAAAAACCCGTTCTGCTTGCTACCACTGGTGACCGCGATTGCTTTCTTTCGCTGCCTTAATAATTCAAACACCGAGCACAAAAATCGCACGTTCGATAACTTCAGGTCGGCTAAACATTCAACAAAGTACTCGTTGTAGAAGTGCTTGTGTGTTTTGCATAGGGCGGGGCGGTGGCAGAAATAATGTTTGATGCTCTCCAGCTCTTCCTCGTGGCTGCAACCTTTTTGCAGTGTCCGGTTATTACTCTGACTACTAATCTTAGAGAACCGTTCCAGCCGAGTAAGAGTAGGATCGTTTCACATCAAATTTTGGTCAAATTTAACTGGTATTATGGCATGTGGTTTCCACAGCCCATCTGCTATTTACCTCCTGTATGACGTCTGCTTTTAATCCGTGTTTACAAGAGGTCAGAGTTTTGTTTTCATCTTGAGCAGAATTGAGTTCTGATGCTAGGTAGTTTCTAGGTATGTCACTGTGTGCAGAGTCAGAGTTTACCAGAGTAAATACCGCTTCCCGTCCCCTGCGCTTCTTGCTCCGCCTTAATGTGCATTTTTACTGCGATGGAGAAGAAATCGATTCAATTGCCTTCGTTAAGCTCGAGAATTGTCTCCTGACGGCTCCGCTGAGACCCAGGCCCAGGCTCTCGGCTTATTAGATATTTTATGACTACGGACGGAAACTAAGTCTTCCCCTGCACACAGGGTGCACCGCTGAATGGCTCGACGGTTGGTTGGAGCAGGAGGAAGCCCTGTGTTTTTTGGAACCACACGAGGTGTCATCTCGATATTTTTATCTGTTGGAGGTTAGGTTTTCCTTGGATTTGATCGAGTGGATGACTTGTTGCTTCTGTCCTAGGGGTCGCATGTGGTGATGACAAATACTTCCATGACAAACTTGTGGGAACCGTTTTGCTTCTCCGTCAGTTGGTCATTCGGGATGACCCGGAGTCTCTTAATGACCTTAGGGCTGCCCTTCAGTCGCGCTGGGTCCTGACGTATGGCAGAATGATATTCGTTGGTTTTTGAGCAGCCAGAGCACAGATCGAGGTGATCTGTTGTTGAAGAAACGTTGTGCGTTATCCTCCGCTTGTCCGCAGTTGAATGTGTCCGGATTGGACATAGAGAGACGGAATGTCTGCAGCTTTTCCACCGGATTAGACTTTCCTACAGGTTCTGGGGAAGACTGATTCCGTTCGTCGAGGTCGTCCACGACCTTTTGGTGCCGTTGTGGTTCGGTTCCTGAGATGGAAGTTATTTAGGACTTTTCTTCCCCGTGTCCAGCGGCGGCACCACTCGTGCAGGATTACAAGGCTTCTTTTGGTTTATTCAAAATACATCTGGTTCTTGACCGAGACCTTTCGGTGGCCGGCGGAGGGCATACATTGGCCCTCAGATGTACTTTTATTAAAAAATTATGGCATACATATACATATATTCAATGCTAAAGCTTAAATCTGCACATCATTCTCGTTTTTACTATAGAAGAAAGAAATAAAGATGAAAAACTAATTCAAAAATTTACTTCCGAATTTAATAAAATACGCTTCTTTCAATAACATACAGAAATCCTACTAATATTATAAATGTGAATGTTTGTTTGTGAGTGTGTTTGTTTAAAGCTAAAATGGCTGGATGCATTTCAATGAAATTTGGCACACTTATAGGCTAATTAGCAAATATGATATTTTTTGAAGGGTGAAACCGTTTAAAGACGATTTATTTCAAAAATATTTTTGAAGAGAGTTGACACCTTTTCCTAAACTTCAAATCAATTTAATTAACTATTTAAATCAAATGTTAAAGTATGGGTACCAAATGCAAAAGGGTTAAGACAAATTTATTTCTAAATATTTTTAAATGGGGTTGCCACCTGTTAGAAATTCGAATACAATTTACTTAAAAGGTTAAACGAAAAGTTTTAATATGGGTATCAAACAAGTGAGGGTTAAAAAGCTTTCTTTCGAAAATATTTTTGAAGAGAGTTGCCACCCGTTTAGAAATTTAGAATCATTTTTATCGACAAGTTTAATGAAATAATATTCAAACGGGAGAGGGTTTAGTAAGCTCTGCGGACTTTCAAGCCCCTGAAATAGCACAGAGTGTAAAGCCGCTTTCTTTAAACACATCGCCCACAGGTTTCCAGAAACAGCACATGACGATGAAGCTCTGAAGCTAATTCAGTACAAAACTTTTCTCAATGGTAGGAAAACGGATATGGGATTTTGGCTCGCCCACTCCGAAACGAAGCAGATAACTGTCCAATGAGTTATTCAGGGAATTGAATTATAGCACCAGGAACTTGGCGGGTCAAGTCACCGAAACAGAACTTAAACTCTTTTCCGAGCAAAGGCAAATTTCCTTCCTTCACTTCGTGGACGCACCAGAGGGAACTAGCAAGACACTTCTGCTGAATTTTCTACTGGGACAGTTGCGCAAAGATAAAAATGTTGGACTAGCTATTGCCTCCTCAGGGATATTAGCGACCTTGCTTTGCAGATGAAGAGCTCCACAACAATGGTGGCGGGGCTATGTTGCAACAATGCAAATTAATAGTTTGGGAAAATGTACCATATCACACAAGCATGCAGTCGAGGCACTCGATTGAAGCTTGGAAGATATCCGTGGCAGCCGTTTGCTGATAGGTGAGGTAGTCGTATTTCGCGCAGGAGATTTTCGACAGACGCGTGCACCAAGGCTTCACCATTGTCGCCATTGTGGGAAAACTTGAACCTCACAACTAACATCCAGTGACAGAGAGTCCTGATTCTTTGCTAAAGACCTCCTTGAAATCGGTGAGGGCCACATGCAAAGTACCTGGTGAGGCGACCACATACATGTCTGTTGATATAGTGATGGCAAATGAGTTTGCCACAACATATCCCATGGAGTTTCTATACTCTTAAGAATTTTCAGGGGTGCCGTCCGACAAAATGCAATTTAAGGTTGGGAATGCTTAACCAAGATGCACCTCGATTGTGCAATGGCACAAGACTATGCGAAATAGAGCTGAAAAGACGTATTGTGCAAGCCACTATCATCGTCGGCGGGGCCAAAGACAATTCGTATTGGTACCACGAATTTCCAACAAACATGCCATTTAAGTTTAAACATTTGCAGTTTCCGTTAAAAGTACCCCTCGCGAAAACGTTTAATAAGGCCAAGGATAAACACTTAAAGTTGCAGGAATACATCTTGGCACTTCATAGTTCTCGCAGGGGAAAACCTACGCGCCCAAAACAATAAGTCCCGAAACGTTGTTTGCGTATTCTATTGCAGTAGATGTAATTAATTTGAATTGCTTAATTTTTTTTTTAAATAAAAGCTGTTATATTTACGTTGTGAAATGATTTGTTTCGTTCTTTGTTACATTTAAAAGAGTTACGTCATCACGCGGGCGAAGCTGCGGGCAAGATCTGGTAGTGTAATACAACTAGCGCGTCACCAAACTAAAAAAAAATTACATTGAGTAAAAGATGAAGATGATTTGATTTACTAATATTCCTTTTTACAAATTTTGTTGCCAAACTAGAAATTCATTCTACAATTTTTATATATATAAAGAAAGAAATACATATGTATGTACATATATTTGCGTAAGGAATAGTGTGTAAAAATCTCCCACGCCAATTTTTTTTTTTT
>NW_016158202.1:152608-154216 GCF_001687245.7 Rhagoletis zephyria | reverse complement strand
CAGGGTTACCGATTTAATAATCGGAACATGGAATGTGATCACATTACATTACATCACATCACATAATACCACAAGATATGATGAGACATCACAATATATTACAACACATAATATGATATCACATCACACGATATCACGTGACATGACATCATATGATATGACATCACATTATATGGCATGACATCACATGATATGACATCGTATGACATATCCAAAAACCTTCTCAGATAAGAAAAATTTAGTTACGTTTTAGCAGAAGGTTTTCCGGTTAGTTAATTTGTACCGTATAAGTTTTGCTACGTGTTAAGACAGAAAACCTCTCCAAGGCTTCTAAAACTAGAAAAACTGTCGAATTTCGACAGTAACTGGCACTCTAGTCTATATGTTAATACGCTAACATAAATTTTGTCTCCGTTCGTTTGGCGATTCTACCGAACCGATTTCAAAACCAACAACACCGTTGGAAAGGCATTTTTCCGTAGTTGAGCAGAGTTTTTATGGTTTCACAATTGGCTGAAAATGACGGCCAAAACCGTCGTTTAAACATTTTCGAATTGTGTATAGATGTTGCTGCAACATGTTCAATTTGACATGTTTCGCCTGTTGTTTCACTACCCATTTGAAATAAAGATAAATATGAAGATGAAGAAATAAATAATAACGATAAAGTCAAAAAAAAGAAGGCAAAAGTGAAGATAAAGACGAAAATGGAGACAATGACAGATACATAAGAATTAGGGTAACTGAAAGGGTAAGAACATTTCTTGAATTTATGAAGTGAAACTTCTTTAGCGGCAGTTGGTTGGGAGTAAATCATAAAATTTTGCACATGGAAATGGTTCTCAGCGGTTTACCGGTTTGAGAATAAAAACAAAAACAAAGATGCCTAGAGGTACAGGCAAAAACGAAGATCAAAGTAAATTTAAACACTTTAAGGTAAAGGTGAAGAGGAATATGCAAAAATAAAGATAAATATGAAGAAAAGGATGAGGATGAAGATCGATATTGTTATCGATATAAAACTCGATATTCTTATCGATATAATAATCGATATTGCTATCGATAAAATAATCGATATTGTTATCGATGCTGTTATTAATTAAATAACCGCTATTGTAGTCGATATAATAATCAATAAAATAATCGATATTGTTATCGATACAATAATGGATATTGTTATCGGTATAACAATCGATTAAATAATTGATTTTGTTATCGATTTAGTCATTTATATTGTTAACGATATGTACAATAATCGATACTGATGATTGTTATATTTATCGATGAATTAATCGATTTTACAATCGTTGTATTTTTCTATATGTTTATGGATATTGTTATCGGTATTTTTATCGACACAGTTACCAACAGGGTTATCGATATACTAATCGGAACATGGAATGTGATCACATTACATGACATCACATCACATAATATCACATGATATGATGAGACATCACAATATATTACATCACATAATATGATATCACATCACACGATATCACGTGACATGACATCATATGATATGACATCACATTATATGGCATGACATCACATGATATGACATCGTATGACATATCCAAAAACCTTCTCAGATAAGAAAAATTT
>NW_016158202.1:151691-152130 GCF_001687245.7 Rhagoletis zephyria | reverse complement strand
GTAAGAACATTTCTTGAATTTATGAAGTGAAACTTCTTTAGCGGCAGTTGGTTGGGAGTAAATCATAAAATTTTGCACATGGAAATGGTTCTCAGCGGTTTACCGGTTTGAGAATAAAAACAAAAACAAAGATGCCTAGAGGTACAGGCAAAAACGAAGATCAAAGTAAATTTAAACACTTTAAGGTAAAGGTGAAGAGGAATATGCAAAAATAAAGATAAATATGAAGAAAAGGATGAGGATGAAGATCGATATTGTTATCGATACAATAATGGATATTGTTATCGGTATAACAATCGATTAAATAATTGATTTTGCTATCGATTTAGTCAATTATATTGTTAACGATATGTACAACNTCGATTTAGTCATTTATATTGTTAACGATATGTACAACAATCGATACTGACGATTGTTATATTTATCGCTGAATTAATCG
>NW_016158202.1:134286-146401 GCF_001687245.7 Rhagoletis zephyria | reverse complement strand
CATATGACATGACATCCTATCACATCATATAAAATCACGTCACATCTTATCACGTCATCGCACCTCATCTCATCTATGTGAATAGAAAAGGATATAAGCAAAGACGGAAAGATAAAAACAAAGAGGAAGACCAAGGTAAAGTTACCGATTTCAAAACCAAAAACACCGTTGAAAGGTAATTTTCTGTAGATGAGGAGAGTTTTTATAGTTTCGAAATTGGATGAAAATTTTCGTTTAAAAATTTCCATATTTGTTAATGGTTGTTTTTGCAACCTGCTCAATTCAAGCGTTTCGCATTTTGTTTTACTTCGTATTTGAAATTAAACTTTGTGTTCAATCTCAGGGGATTGATTAGAGCGGCACAGCGTGCACCGGAGAAACTAAATCCACAATAAATAAAACCGATTGGGATTTCGTATAATTCAAATAGTTTAAATAATTCTTTTATTGAAGTAATTCAACGTATTAATGCAATACAACGACAATTTTGAGCCCAAGTGGCTTATGAAACGGAAAATTGAAAATGCAGGTGCGATGCGGCTGCGGCGTTCGTTACAGAAGAAGTGAAAAAGAATTTTATTTGCGGACACAGGTCACCCCATGGCTCGCTTACAATAGCAACTATTACAAAGCATTTTTCAAATGTAAATTCACAATGGCAAAATGATGTTGCCGGCCGCACGCATTTTACAAAGAAAGGAAAATTCAATCTAATCGAACTGGATTAAGTTAGTGTCCATGTCCTCGACACTTTGAAATAAAGATAAATATGAAGATGGAGAAACAAGTGATAACGGTGAAGACAAAAAAAAGACAAAAGTGGAGACAAAGAGGAAAATTGAGATAAAGGCGAAAATGGAGACAATGAGAAATACATAAGAATTAGGTTAACAGAGTTGAAATTTTGCGATAGGAATCGAAATAAAATCAGCCATAAAGGTTACTGAAATTTATCGAATCATCGAAGTTTATAATTATCGAAATTTATCCATGCTTATTAAGTTATCGCAACGTATCGAATTATTCAAACTGATCAATGTTTACTGAGTTGTCGCAATTTATAGACACAGAATCTTAGTTGTCCAAATTTACGGGTAGTACGAGCTATAAAAACGTGTGAGATTAACGAAATTTGTCAAGTTAAAGAAATGTATCAAGTTATCGATATTTCTTGAATTATCATTATTTATAGACTTAACGAAATATATCGAGATGTCGTAATGCATGGAGGTCTTTCAACTTACAGAGTTATCGATAATTATTGATCTACTGAATTTGGTTGGTTCAACGAAGCGAATTTTATGGAATTTTCAAATTATATCGATTTATTTAAATTTCAGGTTATATTAGCTTATCGATTTATCACTGCTTATCGCATTTAATCGTCTTAACAGAGTGTAAGGAGTTATCAAAATGTTTAGATAGTTTTCGAAAAATGTGGAAATGTCAAAAGTAAACATTTATAAAGGTATCCAAAGTCTTTACATTTTTGAGTTATCGAAATTTATCGAGCCATCGAATTTCACAGTTACCGAAATTGGTCGAGTTAACGAATTTAGGTAAGTCATCGAATTTTAGTGAAATTCATCGAACTATCGATATGTATCAAATCATTGAAATTTATCGATAAACTTGAATGTATCGGGTCAATTCCAAGTCCTGCCGAAGTCCTCCAAAGACCTTCTCAGATAAGAAAAATTTAGTTACGTTTTAGCAGAAGATTTTCCGGTTAGTTAATTTGTACCGTATAAGTTTTGCTACGTGTTAAGATAGAAGACCTCTCCAAGGCTTCTAAAACTAGAAAAACTGTCGAATTTCGACAGTAACTGGCACTCTAGTTTACTATTAAACGACGCGTAGCCTTAGTACCAGGATGCGCTATGCCATGTAAAATATTAAATACCATTTTCCGCAAACTATTTGGAACGAAAGGTCTAGGATTTTCTCCTGACACTTCACACCAAATATAAAAAATTTAAAAGGGGAATTTCANCCAGGATGCGCTATCCCATGTAAAATATTAAATACCGTTTTCCGCAAACTATTTAGAACGAAAGGTCTAGGATTTTCTACTGACACTTCACACCAAATATGAAAATTTAAAAAGGGGAATTTCAGTAAATTTAAGATTTTGAAATGCTTTTCCAGAAGTAAGTTTACCAAGCTCATCGTCCTTTTGCTGTTCTCTTTGTAAAATTTTAAAACTAATTTCGGAATTTCTAATTGCATCTACTTCGAAAGCTCGAGATAAAGTGTCCGCTACCACATTTTCCTTGTCATTAGTGAATTGTGCAATGAATTCCATATGTCTTGTTTGTCTTGGGCTACGTTCAGTTTTATAATTTAAAGCAAACATTAAAGGCTTGTGGTCTGTAAAAACTGTAAATTGCCGTCCTTCTAAAAGATAACGAAAATGTTTTATATTTAAGTAAATTGCCAATAATTCTCGGTCAAAATTACTATATTTCATTTCTGTTGAAGAAAGTTTTTTTGAAAAGAAAGCAAGTGGTTCAGACTTGTTATTAAAATGCTCCTCCAATCGCCGTATTAGATGCATCTACCATTAAAGACAATTTTGCATCTTTGTTAAAATGATTTACAAAACCTTAGATGAAAATTTCTCCTTAATACATTCAAAAGCTTTAATCGACTTGTCATCCCAAACTAGAATCTTGTCTCGTTTTTTACTTGTTCTATTAATCAAATCATAAATAACACCAGTATACTCTGCTAATTTTGAAATATATCTATGATAGTAATTAACCATCCCTATAAATGTTTGTGCCTGCTTAATTGACTTTGGTCGTTCAAAATTTCTAATAGTTTCTACCCTATTTCAGAAGGCTGTATTCCTGTCTCAGAAATGTTATGTCCTAAAAAATTAATATTCGTAACACCGAAAATACATTTGTTTGGTTTGATATTAAGACCATACTCAGCTAAACGTTGAAAAAGCACATGAAGATCCTTAATATGCTGTTCTTCATTTTCACTTGCAATAAGAAGATCATCAATATACGCAAAGACAAATTCGAAATTGTTAACTACTTCATTGATGAACCTTTGAAACGTTTGTGCCAAATTTCTAAGTCCGAATGGCATTCGGGTGAACTCAAACATGCCAAAAGGAGTAGAAATCGCTGTTTTATAAATATCTTCTTCTGCCATGGGAATTTGATGGTACGCTCTAACTAAATCTAATTTTGAAAATATTTTTTTGTTTCTAAGATTCATATTAAAATCATGAATATGAGGCAAGGGGTAACGATCCGGTACAGTCACAATATTAAGTCTTCTAAAATCACCACAAGGACGCCAATCATTAACTTCTTTCTTTGGTTCTAAATGAAGTGGAGACGCTACCGAGGAATTTGAAGGTCTAAAAATTCCTGATTTAATTAAAACATCAAACTCACGTTTAGCAACTTGATACTTTATGGGATCTAAGCGCCTTCGCTTAGAAAATGGAAGGTTTCCTACTGTATCAAGTCGATGTACCGTTGAATGCCTAACAGGTTTGGAATAATCTGATTCTACTATAAGTGATGGAAACTCTTTTAACNACCGTTGAATGCCTAACAGGTTTGGAATAATCTGATTCTACTATAAGTGACAAACAAATTTTGTATATTTATTATCAACAGCCATGGGCGTAGCCAGGTAGCCCCCCTAACTTTCAAATTTTCCTTATTTATATATAAAATAGTACCCTGAAATGCCAGCTTAATATGGTCGAGCCCCCCCTAAATTTCATTCTGGCTACGCCGATGTCAACAGCAAAAATTTTTGGAAGAGGAACCGAACAAAAGAAGGAAATCGCATTAACCGAAAGATTAGTAAGTGGATCTACTAATTGTTTGTGTCTAATATCAATTAAAGGACCGAATTTGCACAAAAAATCTGCGCCTATAATAGGTTTCGCAATATCAGCTATTAAAAATGTGAGTGAGAATTCCCGTCTTAATCCTAAATTAACATTTAAAAACTTTTTTCCGAAGGTTGAAATTACTGAACCGTTAGCTGCCGTTAAAACAATATCCGCAGATTTTTTTGTACATAGAAATTTAGAAACCGGAAGTACTGAAATCTCAGCACCACTATCAATTAAAAAATTTAAATTGTTCTGTTTATCAAAAGTAAAGAGGCGACGTGTAGGCAGAGTTGTGAAAAATGCATTAAATTTTTTAATGCACAGCATTTTAATGTAAATGAAAAATATTAATGCATTAATTTTTGATATTTAATGTTAATGAAAATTTCAATGCATTAATTCCGAAGAAATAATGCTGATTTTTTTTGTATTAACATTAAAATATTTAAATGAATGCTATTGCAATAATTTATTGCGTTAAAATTATAACAAGCATTAAAAACCCATTAACTAATTTTATTTTGAAGTAAAAATTCTTTGCTGACGTTGAGGGTAGAATTTTAAGGTCAAAAAAGATAGTGACGGACGTTAATGCTGGTTTTCACTATGTCAAGTTCAATGGCATTTGTCGTTAAATAGGTAAAATCACATTGTCAAATGGAACTAAAAAACGGTTTATTGATCGATAAACTGGCCATCTGTCCGTTTTTGGCTCAAACTTAATATATGTAATCGGTATGCATCAACAATCAACATAAAAATCTACAAAAGCACTCTGCGTTGCATGCACATTGGCTTTCATTATCATAAAACATCTAACAATGTTTAAAAGAATTTTTCTACAAATACACATAATATAATAAAGCTGAAAAAACTATTAGTAATTATTACAAGTCCTTCCAAAAGAGGTTATTTATATTTTACTAGAAAAAAGAATTTAATGGTGTTTAATAATGAAAACGAGAAAAAGTATTAAACATTTTAGTGCATTAAAATTTTTTCATTAGCATTAGCTTGGATAATTTAATGAAAACAAAATTTCATTAGCATTACATTTTTCAGAATTAATGCATTGAAATATTCATTTGCATTAAATTTCATAAATTAATGCATTAATTTTTTACATTAACATTATTGCTTTAAATGCCATTAATGCATTAAAAAAATAATGCATTTTTCACAACTCTGCGTGTAGGNATATGTCAGCGTGGTTGCCTGCTGGTTGGGGTGGCAGTTGATACCGCGATTGTATGGTGTGTGCTAGTGCCTTGTCGCAATAGCCAAAGAAACCATCGGCAAAAAGTAATGCAGCAGGAGCAGTAGATCTCGCTGGTTCATGTGTATTTTGCGCTGAACAAGCAGGTTGATGATGCTCGGCGGCGCTGCGATTGGGCGCAACGCGCGCTATGTGTGACCGCTATAGGGATCTGAAGAGGGAAGCGAGACGTATTTGCCGCAATAAGAAGAGAGAGGCCGAAATACGTGAGTGCGAACAGCTTAAAATGCTGGCCAACAGGAGAAATGCCCGAAAATTTTACCAGAGAGTTAGGCGACTTACGGAAGGTTTCAAGGCCAGGGCGTACTCCTGTAAGAACAACAATGGCGACCTAGTTACCGATGTTTAGAACATACTTAAATTATGGAGGGAACACTTTTCCACGCTACTGAATGGTAGCAGCACGGAAAGTTGTGGAGAAGAAGAACCCGAGCACCCAGTCGATGATGTCGGAGTCGATATTCCTCCGCCTGACCATGACNTGAGCTATTCAAGTACGGCGGCGAGGAGTTGATAAGGTGCATGCATCAACTCTTGTGCAGAATATGGTCAGATGAACGCATGCCCGACGACTGGAATTTAAGTGTGCTCTGCCCAATCCACAAGAAAGGCGACCCCACCATCCGCGCCAACTACCGGGGGATCAGCCTTCTAAGCATAGGAAGCCCACCGTCAATGAACTGATTGGGTCTTATCAGTGCGGCTTTAGGCCTNTTTGGATTATCAAATGATTTCGAACGCCCTCTAAAAGCACTTCTAAAACGATTTCTATTAGTCGAACGCGACCTAAAACTATTTTGATGAATATTCTTTTTAATTTCACTTAACTCCATAGAAAGTTTTTGAAAATTTCCACACATAATTTCATTTGTTCTGACTAAATTCTAAATTACCAATTTTTCACATTTTGAATTCTGAAAATTACTTACAGAAGTTAATTCTGATTTGTTAATTTGTTCCCAAACATTGTCTGCTAATTTCGTTAATTTATTAATGTCACTAATACTTGAACTTGCCAGAATCACACTATNCCTACTGAATGGTAGCAGCACGGAAAGTTGTGGAGAAGAAGAACCCGAGCACCCAGTCGATGATGTCGGAGTCGATATTCCTCCGCCTGACCATGACGAGGTACGAATAGCAACAACGCGGCTGAAAAACAACAAAGCTGCTGAAGCTGACAGCCTGTCAGCTGAGCTATTCAAGTCCGGTGGCGAGGAGTTGATAAGGTGCATGCACCAACCCTTATGCAGAATGTGGTCAGATGAACGCATGCCCGACGANGAAAGACTGAAGCCCACCGTCAATGAACTGATTGGGCCTTATCAGTGTGGCTTTAGACCTGGCAAATCCACCATAGACCAGGTATTCACAATACGCCAAATCTTGGAAAAGATCCGCGAGAAAAGAATCGACACTCACCACCTATTTGTCGACTTTAAAGGCGCTTCCGACGGCACTAAAAGGACTTGTCTATACGCCGCTATATCTGAATTTGGCATCCCCGCCAAACTGATACGGCTGTGTAAAATGACGTTGAACAATACCACCAACTCCGTCAGAATTGGGGCGACTCTCTTTCATGTGACTTTTTTAATATGATGTTGGAGAAGATAATAAGAGCTGGAGAACTGAACCGCTCAGGAACAATTTACTACAAGAGCGTGCAATTGCTATCTTATGCCGATGACACCGATATCGTCTGTAACAAACACCGCTAAGTCTGTTCTGCCTTTTCCAAGTTGGATAAGGAAGCAAAGCGATTGGGTCTGGTGATAAACGAGGACATGACGAAGTACCTCCTGTCAACAAACAAACAGTCAGCACATTCGCGCCTTGGCACCCACGTCACTTTTGACAATTATAATCTCGAGAAAGTAGAGAATTTCGTTTACTTGGGAACCAGCATTAACACCGATAATAATGTCAGCATTGAAATCCAACGTAGAATCACTCTTGCCAACAAGTGCTACTTTGGACTGAGTAGGCAATTCAGGAGTAAAGTCCTCTCTCGTCGTACGAAAATCACTCTCTATAAGTCACTCATCATGCCCGTGCTGGTATATGGCGCAGAAGCATGGGCAATGACAACATCCGATGAGGCGGCTCTTGGAGTATCCGAGAGAAAGATTTTGCGGAAGATTTACGGGCCTTTACGTGTTGGCGACAGCGAGTACCGCAGACGATGGAACGATGAGCTGTATGAGCTTTACATTGACATGGACTTAGTGCAGGGAATTAAAATACAGCGGCTCCGCTGGCTTGGTCATGTCGTTCGATTGGCACCGACGCTCCAGCTCTGAAAGATTCAACTCGGAACCCGCTGGTGGTAGCAGAGGAAGAGGGAGGCCCCCACTGAGATGGAAAGACCAGGTGGAGAAGGACTTGGCTTCACTTGGCGCCAGTTGACACAGAAAAGAAACGACTGGCGTGCTTTGTTGAGCTCGGCCAAAATCGCTTAGGCCGTTACAGCGCCAAATAAGAAGAAGATAAATTTATTGTGCGAATTTTTAATTGTATTTAATAAAACATAAAAAAGGTAAAAAAATAATAAGTCCATATAAATATAGATGTGTTTATGTCTTTAATTTGTGTTATGAAGGGTTATAGGTGTTAGAATGAAGCGGTAAACTTTTGTATGGTTGGTGTGGGTGCTGCCCTCGTGACAACCTGGCTTGGAAGGGATGATGCGCTTGTAACTAGTACCAATACCTGATGTCGTTGTCATGTCATGTTCCATTAGCTTGCAGGCATGAACCTTTTATTTTGGTTTGTGACTGCGGGTTGGAGGTGGTGGCAAGATAACGACACGAGTCGACGAGCTCAAGCCGGTCGACCACCATGCCTGCCCCGCCACAGCTTCCACCCAGCGCATGCTGACGCAGCACGGTATGTACATATGTTTTTACGTATGTTAAGCTAGCCAATATGCGTTTGTGTGTTTATGAGCCGAAGTAGAGTCTACGTGCGTAAATATGTCAGCGCATAGAATTCAAGCGAAGGGAAGTCAAATCAAAGATTGCGCCCATCGCGAAACCGCTAATCCGCTCTTTGTGAATTTGACAGAATCAGCTGCGTGCGTGACGTCATCTTGGTGCAATTGTTAATTGAGGAAAACCAAATAACGATTTAACAGGGTAGATTTAGTAAATTGCCTAATGATTTCGGGGTATTGTGTCCGAGTGGGTAACGCGATCCAAACAAATTTACATACACATGTAGTCAAGGGTCTACACTTTATTCTAAAACCTAATTTTGTAATTTTCCGTCACTAATTTATTTACAAATTCGGTCTGAAAAATGTACTTTTTTTGTGAATATCGGAGTGAGTTCTACGCAATTATACTGTGGATGGCGTAGCCGGAGTTATATGCACAATAAAATGTTGAATACTTTTGGCAATAGAAAGGTGTTCTGCACAAAAATACTGTTTATCGTGTTTACATATCCGGTATCAAAATTCTAATTTTATACCACTTTCCAATGGTTCCCGACGGGCATGTGGAAGGTTTCGCGGGATCAGATTTGACTTTTTACAAAGTGTGAACAATGATCTTTCTAGTGGCTTAGATTTAAACACCCACGCCCAATCCCCCTCCTCACACTAACCCAGAAACAGTCTGAAAATAACTAAACATTTCCAATTTAACTATTTGTGACACCTGCATATATAGGGTGTCTTCCCGTTCTAAAGGAATTCTGCCTGACTCTGAAGTTTCTCCCCAGCAGAAAGCTTTCCAGAATTGCATGCGTATTTGCAGGGAGTAAAACCCTTAGTTTGTATATAAGGCCATTATGCCAGACTTTGTCAAAAGCTTGGGAGATGTCCAAAAATACACCGGTACAGTATTGCTTCCCTTCGAAGACTTTGCTGATACAAGAAACAATTCCATGAACTTGTTCTACACTGCGATGTTTTTCACGAAACCCATACTGATGTGGTGGCAGTATTTTTATTTTATACTATCTAGAAATTAATTTATGCAACCTCACATACACGGTTTTGCATTGTCTTGTCTTTTCTAATACAAGAAACAATTCCATGAACTTGCTCCATACTGCCATGTTTTTCACGAAAACCAAACTGATGTGGTGGTAGTATTTTTATTTTATACTACCTAGAAATTAATTTATGCAACCTCACATACGCGGTTTTGCATTGTCTTGATACGCGGTTTTGCATTTTGTTGATACGCGGTTTTGTACTTTAAACGATGATTTGATATTGGTTATATTTAAACTCTAATATACACAATGTTATACTTTGTACCAAAACTGGTTTACAAATCTTACAGCTCTAGAAAATGCTTAAGTTGTTAATAGAATTATTGATGATTTGACTACGAATGAAATAAAGAATATTCATTGTTTGTGCAAGAAAAAAGATGTTCATTTGTATATCGATGGATGAGTGGAAGATCGACCTATCTCGGCAACCAGTTCGAAAACGCTCTATCTCAGAAAGCTTTTTAAAAACGCCCTACTTCAGAATTTGATTGAAAAACGCCCTGTTTCAGAATTTTATTGAAAAATACCCTATCTCAGAATTTGGTTGAATAACGCCCTATTTCATAATTCGGTTCAAAAACGCCCTATCTCAAACGAAAATACATTTGAAAATAAGCTGAGATAGGGCGTTTTTGAATCGGCAGCTAAGATAGGGCGTTCTTCAACCAAATTCTGGGGCAGGGCGTTTTTCAATCAAATTCTGAAGTAGCGCGTTCTTGAAAAGTTTTCTGAGATAGAGCGTTGTTGAAAATTTTTCTGAGATAGGGCGTTTTCGAACTGGCTGGCGAGATAGGTCGATCTTCCACTCAGCCATCGATATATAATTGTGTTCATAAGTATGTACCTACTTTTGTTTATAAAACCAATTACATTGAATGCTCCCATTTTGATAAAATACAAGTTAAATTTTAATTATTTATAAATAAGTATTAACACTCCGCCTCATAACTTCGTTCTTCTCACTTTCCATACTTTTAAATCGAGCTGAACTGCTTCTGCACATTTTACTTTCTCTTGAACATACATACATTTAACATAGTTCACGCACTGCACACATTACTTTTGGCTAAGCTTGTATGACAATCAGCATCCGGATTTTGCTCCGAACGGAGTAGATTTACTCCGATTTATTTTTTTAATTTAAAATCAACTCCCTACTCCACTTAATCTTAAATATGCTCCGTTTTTTTTTACTTTTTTCGATTTACATTAAGAATTTATTAAATAATAATATGGTAACTTCTTAAATTTGTGCTCAACAACTTCTGTGACCAAGGTTTTGTATACCAAGGTGTAACAGAAGTTAGCAAGGTGTAGTAGAAATTAGTAGTCTTATACTCCTTAACATTCCCTGCGGAATGACTTTTTATTTCCCAAAGCAGGGGATTGATTAAGGACCACCAGAAAATGTTTTGGAAAGGTGTATGTTTAGCAACTTTGCTGAGTATATGCTGACGTTAGCTATTTTACCGCACAGTAGTGCTGCTGCCGAAAATTTTCAGAGATGAATCTCATTAAAAATAAATACAGGAACAAGGTTAATGTCGAAACAGTTAAAGTTAAAGCGAAGTTCAGAAATTTATACGCCGTCTGATAATTTACTTATTTAAAAAAAATATAAATTTATTGATGAAAAGTTTGTTTTGAATACTATTTAGAGATTAAGCTGATTTACGAGCACTAACATAATAGCACTAGCACGAGCACTAGTATAATACTAATATACATGTAGGTTTTAATTAATAAAACACGTATTTTTGGTGGTATTCTATAAACCACCACCAATAAAATAGTTTAATTTAAGATAGTTTAATTTCAGTTTGGTTAACATTTAGTACTAGTTTTAGCCATTTATTTAGCTTAACTCGTTTAGTTTAGTATAGATTAGTTCTAATTAGATATTTATTTAACTTTAGTTTAATGTTTAAAGGTAAAACTTGGGAGTAGTAATTAATACCACCGGTCAGCTTCAGTCGTAAGCGCGAACTGTCCTTTTGCTTCTCATTTTTAACCGACTTCCAAAAAAGGAGGAGGTTATCAGTTCGTCGGAATATTTTTTTTTTGTTTTTTTATGTATGTTACCGCATAACTTTGGACCACGTCAACCGATTTCGATAATTCCTTTTGCATCGGAAAGATAGTGTCTCAGAGGTGGTCCCATACTAATCTGGTTAAGATCCCATCAGCGGATCATGAGATATATACATATATATATTATTTTTATATGAGAGTTGAAGTCCGTATTTTTTTTGCTAAAAATTACTTGTTGTCAGTTCAACCCATGACGCTCGTTATTGCGTTTGATTGATTTGTATGTTTGTATGTATGTCATTTGAATAGTTGTGTCTTTTCCTGTGCTTGACTGAATCGAATATTTGTGCGTGATTTGCCTAATTATGTTTGTTCATATGTTTGACTGAGATGGATGTTTATAAGTATTCCCGAATTGTATGTGATCTTGTGATTGGCTGAGATGCATGCTTGTGCATACGGCATATATGTAATACTCCTATATTGGCAGTAAGAGCTAGTACCGTCCGAAAACACTACAGTACAGATATATCAATAAACACGTACGAAAGAAAAGGAACACATCTATACTAATTATATAAAGCGAAGTCTCTTTTTTTTGTAACAGGTAATCTCGTGAACGGCTGGTCCGATTTTCATGAAATTTTGTATATAAATAGCTTTCGGTAACCACCACGTTTTAGGCTAAATAAAATTAACTTTTTCGTGTAGGTGGACCAGGGACCGTTCTATTCGAAAAAATTCTATTCTGGTCCGATTTGCTTAAAATTCAGTACGCAGGTAGCTTTTTAGCATATGTGATCCATTTTTTCCGAGAAGTGGACCAGGGACCGATCTATTCGAAACAATCTTATTATGGTCCGATTTGCTTAAAATTCGGTACGTAGGTAGCTTTTTAGCATATATGATCCATTTTTTCCGAGAAGTGG
>NW_016158202.1:129507-134261 GCF_001687245.7 Rhagoletis zephyria | reverse complement strand
TTTTTGCGCCCATCAGAAACAACGGATACTGTCAAAATATAATTATAATATATAAGATATCTCAGCTAATATATAGTTAGAAAGCCGTTTGTTAGTTTTCGCAAGGCTCGAGAGCGGCTGAACCGATTTTTTTGAAACTGCCACCTGCCGCACGTGTCCCAAGGATGGTTTTAGGCTGAAAAAAAACTATATGTAAAGGGGGCGTGGCACTTCCCATACAAACCGAATTTCTCATGCTACATATCTCTGAAAGTGTGCATGGTAGAGTTTTGGAAATTGGTATGGAGATATACGAAATCAATCGCATACCCTTGGAGAAAAATTTTAGCTATTGTAAAAAGGGGTGTGACATCTCCTATACAAACCGAATTTTTCATACTGCTTATCTCTGGAAATTTTTTGGTAGAGTTCTAGAGTTTTGTATGGAGATGTACGAAATAAATCGCATACTCTTGGAGAAAAATTGGAACTATTGGAAAAGGGGGCGTGGCATCTTCCATACAAACCGAATTTTTCATACTGCCTATCTTTGGAAGTGTTCATGGTAGAGTTCTGGAACTTGGTATGGAGATATACGAAATCAATCGCATACCCTTGGAGAAAAATTTAAGCTATTGTAAAAAGGGGTGTGGCATCTCCCATGCAAACCAAATTTTTCATACTACGTATCTCTGGAAATGTTCATGGTAGAGTTCTGGAACTTGGTATGGAGATATACGAAATCAATCGCATACTCATGAAGAAAGAGGGCAGCTGTTGGAAAGGGGGGCGTGGCACCTCCTAAATAAATCGAATTTTTATACTGCATATCTCTGAAAGTATTCAGATATATATGTAGTTGAAATCAAGCCCATACTCAAGGAGAAAATTTGGCTATTTGAAAAGGGGTGTGAGGCCTACAAACGTACCGACCTTTAGCTATCTTTGAATGTATTTTTTAATTCTTTTGTAGGTGCGTTGGTGTGTGAAATCCTCCTAAATGGTTGTACGGATTTTAACGAAACTTTTTGTGTGTTTGAGTGGGTCTCTGGATGGTTTAGTTTCACAATTTAATCCGACAGTTGGCGCTGTAGTTGAGTTATTACTAAAAATATTATTATGATCTTTATTTGGATAATGTTTTAAATATTTATGCAATACTATTGCAAAAACGTGCTGCCAAGTGGTGCTGAAGTCAAGCTGTTACTAAAAATAGCCAAGTGAGAAAAGGGGCCGTGAAGGTCAGATTAAATCGACTGTTGCAGCATTGAGTATATCGAACGATCTTGCGTTGCGATTGGCCCAATGGATGTGATTTTCCAATATTATTATGCGTTCAAACTTTTAAGGTATTTCGTCTGAAAGTATATGTATATTGCATTTCTGTAGAACAATGATTCGCACCCATTTTGAAAGTGCCAGCAACTATACTGTAAAGCTTCTAGGACATTTACTATAGAACCGGGTCATTGTTGCCGCCAGGCAGTGAAGAGAAAAAAATGTATTTCGCTTTGCGAATAACCGAGCTATGAAATGCCGCACAACTGGAGAATTTCAAGAACTTCTTCACGGATATTTATTAGGTTATTTAAAGCGGCAAATGACCACCAAACCATAATCTTAGCAGACGAATGTGCCAATGAAAATCGTAAACGTGAATAGTTGGTGAAAATGTTGGACCAAAAAGTTTCAATAAAATATATAAAAATTTTGGGCGGGACGAAGTTCGCCGGGGCTGCTAGTACGTTTATAAATAAACATGTACACGACACATTTACAAAAACGGCACTCAAGTACACAATACACTGAGAAAAAGGATTAGTTTCGACAACTAAAGATATTTAGTTTCCGAATTTTGACAATATTTGGGAACTGTTACCAAGGATTGGGAACTATTACCATGGGTTGGTAATTATAACTAAATATATTAAAGCTTTTAATATTCATCTAGGTTGTAACAAATCGTTAATTTAGTTGAAGGGTTTGGTTAATACTAATAAATATTTCTTTGAAGCATATTTCTAAAAATTCCATTGAACTTGAACGTATGGTTCATAAAAGGATGTTATTAAGCTCTGCTAATGCAGATAAGCTTTCTTTCAACACATGGTTTAGTCATAGTTACCAAATCTTGGTTGAGGCAACCACGATTTATTTAGTTATTTTAAAATATTTACAAACTTGAACTTCACATGCTGTTGTTGTTGTTGTTTTGTAGCGGCTACAACAACCCCGCCCAGGACGGTTGGTATCTCAGTCGTTGTTGTCAAGTTCCACTAACGGCAACCCTAGGAAGCGTGCAGCTTCTGTGGGGTTTGTCCACAGGGACAAGGCCGTTAGGGTTGTCGGGTTTTCCGGGCATGCGAAGAGATGTTTCGAGTCATGTGGGGTCTCTCCGCATGCCGGACACTCATTCGNAAGTGTTGTGCGAGTCTCCCGAGGCAGATGAAGCTACGTCTCGTCTATGTCCGGGGGTGGTATGCCTAGAACGGCATTCACAGGTCTTGAGTGTACATAACTCGAGACTGAGTCCCTGTAAATGCCGTTCAGGGCCTGTCTGTAAGCTGTCGGGTCCAGAGGTTGCTTAATGAACCTCTGGACTTCGTCCGTCAGTTCATATAGATGCCTCCTGACGTGCCTAGGCGAGGGCTCCTCTGCAAGCAGCTGTCTGCTTGGGTGGCCACTTCTGTGGCTCCCGATCAGGAACTGCTTGCAGAGCATTATATTGTGATCCTTTTCGGGGAGCATTTGCACCTCGCCATGTAGATGGTGTTCAGGCGACATCAGGAGGCATCCTGTCGCTGTCCTGAGTGCGGTGTTCTGTACAGTCTGTAGCTTCGTCCACTGCGTCCTACTAGTCCCTGGCGACCACACTGGCGCTGCGTAGTTCAAAACCGGCCGGCCTATTGCCTTGTATGTTGCCAGCAACGTTTCTTTGTCTTTGCCCCAAGTACTGCCGGCTAGCGACTTGAGGACCTTGTTGCGGCTCTGTACTTTATTGACAATAGCGGTTGAGTGCGCAGAGAAGGAGAGCAGGCTGTCGAATGTTACTCCGAGTATTTTGGGGTTATTCACCGTCGGAATTGGTGTGTCATCGATGTGAATCCCTAGCGGTAGCCTAACCTCCTTCGTCCAGCTTGTGAACAGGGTCGCGGAGGATTTCGTAGGGGAGAGGGCTAGACACTTTGCAGTGAAGAAGCGAGAAAGTTCGGAGAGATAGCCGTTTACTTTCGAACACAGGTCATCAATTCCATTCCCAGTCGCCATGATCGAGCAATCGTCGGCATAAGAGACAATCGAGACTCCCTCTGGTGGTTGAGGGAGCTTTGAAATGTAAAAGTTAAACAGTAGCGGGGAAAGGACACCACCCTGAGGAACCCCCTGTTTTATTTTTCGCTGCTTACTCGTTTTGTCTCTAAACATTACCGACGAATGTCGACCACTCAGATAATTTGCCGACCACCGTTTGAGCCTCTGTGGGAGAGAGGAGGCCTCTATATCTTCTAGTAGCGTGGAATGGCAGACGGTGTCAAACGCCTTTGACAAGTCCAACGCTACTAGAATCGTTCTCGCTCGGTTAAGGCCACGAGATCGTAGGGGAACAGACTTGGCTGAGCAGATAGACGATTCGACATTCTGCACAATGAACGACGACGCACCCACCAGGATTATGGGTAACTGCAGTAGCTCGCCAGACATCACAATAGTCAGCGCTGGTCTGATAAACAGCGTACCATGGCGACCTATGCTGACTCTAGCATCAGACCACCTACCCATAGTCATCTCGATAGATAAACCAACCGACTTTGCCTCCGCCAAACACCGGACCTATATCAACTTTTCTAAAGCTGATTGGAAAGGTTACGCGGAGTTTATCGAAAACACCTTCACAGCGCTCCCCACACCAACCGACGTCCATCTCGGTGAACGTAAGTTCCGCAAGGCTGTCACCGCTGCTGCAGCTCGCTTCATACCGGCAGGATGTATATCGGACCCACGTCCAAACTTCCCTGCCGAAGCGGCTGTTCTAGCCGATGAGCGTGATAGCATTCGTCAGGCCGATCCCGGAGATCCCCGTATCAGGGATCTCAACGCGGAGATTCGGCAACTAGTAAACGTACACAAGCGGAAGAAGTGGGAGGAGCATCTGAAGACCTGTAACTTCACCTCTGGTGTGAGCAAGCTTTGGTCAACCGTGAGGTCACTGTCTAATCCGACGAAGCACGACGACAGAGTCGAAATTTCCTTCGGCGACCATGCTTCGTCGGACCCGGAGCGATGCGCGAGCTATTTTAGCCGGCAGTTCATACTGCATCCTCCGGTGGACAAAGCCAAGCGTCGAGTGACCAGAAGGCTGCACAAACTGCCAACAACCTGTGCCCCCCTTGCTTTCACTTGCGGTGAAGTTCAGGTGGCCATCGGGAAGGCGAAAGCTTCCAAAGCCATGGGTCCCGACGGAATATGCATGCTGATGCTGAACAATTTGGGTCCTGCGGGGGTAGCGTACCTAACGGAGGTCCTCAACTTGTCAATGGCCACTCTCATCATCCCAGACATCTGGAAGGTGGGGAGAGTGTTCCCACTGCTCAAACCGGGGAAACCTGCCAACAAAGGAGATTCTTATCGTCCGATAACACTTTCCCCGGTAGCGAAGACACTCGAGGCCTTGCTACTCCCGTACTTCACAAACCACTTGACCCCAGCGAAGCATCAGCATAGTTTCCGTAAAGTGCACAGTACAACAACAGCACTTAACGCCATAAACACTCAGATAC
>NW_016158202.1:125585-129482 GCF_001687245.7 Rhagoletis zephyria | reverse complement strand
GTCATTGTTGAGCAAATATAAACAATGCTTTGGTTGATACAAGTTTTCAATTAATTTTGTGAACTTGCTGTAGACTTGAATCAGCTAACCGTTTATTATTGGGAAAAAAGTTTCAGTTTGACACAAATAAAAATTTACTCGATGTTTGTTGTGTCTACTTTCTTCTTTTATTTGCATATATTAAGCATAAAAAATACGTACATATTTACATAAGTTAGTTACTAAAGTAAATAATACATATGTATATGGTGGTAAGAATTTCCTAAAAAACAACGATGATACAGGAACAGTCGTGCGAAAACCCAGGTCAATGTCTGCTGGAAGTATACTGCTTTGCTTTTTCCTTGGCTAAATAGACACTTTCAAATTATAATTCACATGAATTATCAGCCCTATTCTGCATTTCGATTACGTTCCCGCATTCCGCTCCGCTGGAATAGAACTTAGGTATTCTGCGTTACGATCGAAACGAAAGAAGAAGAGGAAGAGAGAAAACATCTTTCGAAATCAGCTGTTTGCCTATGAATGTGTGAAATCGAAACAAAACAAAGAAATATTTGCCACCAAACTATAGCAGCATATGAAGTTGTATACGTAGTGAATGTAGCCCTATGGACGGACAACTTCTGAGATACTTCGCCGACCTAAACGGGGTTAGATCGCCGAAAACACAGCCAACGGCGGCAAGAACACACACATCACTTACACCCCACATCACGACATGTCTCCCGAACCACATGAAGCTCCTTCAATTTAACTGCAACGGGCTAGATTGAGGAGATAACCGTCTTCATGTGTCGCCATGGTATATTGATAGCTGCGGTCCAAGAGACGAACTTGCACAGCAATTCAACTTTGTTGAATTGTGCCGGGTACAACGTGCACCGTCGAGATCGCGAGCGAGATAATGGTGGTGGCTTAGCGTTCATCACGCACCACACCGTGCAGTATGCAGGGATACCACCCTAGAATGTCAGGGCATCGCTATCCGGTCAGACGATGTCGAGCTCGAAATATTTAACATATACATACCCCCTGTCTGCCCAGCAGGATATCACCCTGATATAGGTGCGCTCCTCAGAGGTGAAAACCGTATGGTAGTAGGTGACTTTAATGCTCACCACGATCTTTGGCACTCAAGCCTGTCAAACGATCGTAGGGGAACAGACTTGGCTGAGCAGATAGACGATTCGACATTCTGCACAATGAACGACGACGCACCCACCAGGATTATGGGTTTATTCAACTAACAATATTGTCCAATCAAGGTAGTCGTTTTGTAATTATTAACAAATATACATTTGTCCCAACTAGAAGTCTTAAGTAAATTGCAGACTTTCGTGAACTATATATTTATTTCGCCATATCCAACTATGCCACTTGATCACTATAACCAAATCTTGGTTATTATATCTAAACCTTTTTCTGGGTGTACATTGACAAAAACAGTACTAGACTATCTCGCTTTGATTTCGGAATGCTTACACATTGAGATGTTAGCTTACTACCAATATAGAAGTATTACATATATGGCATACGGTTGTTAATATAGGGTGCTTGGTACCATTCCTACATACATATGTATGTATACATATGAAAAATAATGCGTTAGTATAAAAAAAATTTTATTAATTGAAAATGTGCCTAAAGATATAAAGGTGCTGGCCTAATGCAGGCTTGCTTTGCTTGCTTCGCTGCGAGAAGTGTCAAGAATTATTCGAAATATACTAAAACGTATAAAGGCTGGCCAAATGGCAGCTTTTCTTCACTTGCTTTAAGCGCCTCAAAGTTTGAATTAGGCAAATGTTTTATTTGAAAGCGTTTTGTAGGCTTTTGACAAAAAGGTATGTTCCTTTCAAAATACATAAATTCAAACAAAAAGTTGCTTACTTAATTTAAAAAAGTAACAGAAAATGCAGGTAATTCGAAATGAAATAAAAATGATTCATTGCTTCCACATTTATATTTAACATATCGTTATCTTATAGTAAAAAGTTGCGAAGCCCACTTTTATAAATTTTACACGAGAGGAAAAACTTCTTCTTCAAGTAAATCGCTTTTTTAAGTTATAGTTTTTTTAGTAAATGTAGATATAGATATGTATGTATCATTATTCTCATTTATTTTAAATACAAACATTATTTCGCATTTATTTAAAAATAAATCTGAAAGTTTTTCATATATTTTTTAGAGTTTTCTAAGAAATAATTATCAACGTTAAGGGAACAGACATTGACTTTTCAACCAGACAGCTGGTTACTTTGACAGCGTTCCAAGCCACCATTCGGCCAAGCAAGTTTTCAAAGTAAGTCAAAGCAAATTGATGTCAGCAAGGCGCGCAAAGCAAGCCTGCATTGGGCCAGCGCCTTAAGAATTTTTCCTTATCCTATTTAATAAAAAAATGTTAATCTCTTCCGCAAATTTCGTTTTTGCTCAGATTTTTCGAGTCATTTACTCCCGAATCAAGTTTCAGTAGTCCAAACGCTGATGACAATGTTTTGTAATCATTGCCTTTCAAGCATATGTACGAATAGAGTCGTGCATTTCGTGCATTGTCGAGAGAGCCGCAGTTGTGTTGCCTGTTGATGATACTTCCCTTTTACTGCTGTTCAAATTCTACGCTTACATTGCTGTTAGTCATAGCCAGGGACGTGAACCGGATGAAAAATTTTGTCGGTTTGGTTCAGCGGTTCGAACCGTTTTTGCACTTTTGGATTGGTTCGTCAAAGCGGTTTTTTGGTCTTTGAACCGGGGTTTCGGTTCGGTTCAAGTTCGGGCAGAGCCGAACATTAAATACCCGGCGCAAGTATTAAATATATGATTTTCACCTTTCCGAAAGCCACCGCAACATGATAAGCCGGGGTGTCTTAAATTTCGAAATATTGAAGTTTCAAGCATTTCTGAAATTTACCGTTATATGAAAAGCGGGCTCAATATTAGTCTGATTTCAATAATTTTCAACGTTTTGCTTTTACTTGGCAAGCACAATAGCCACACCGAGTTTGGTATAAATTGGTAGACCGGTTACCGAGATACCTAGTATATGTGATCATAAGTGGGCGGTGCCTCGCCTGTTTTCCAAAATTGTATCTTAACCGTATTACCATGTTTAACAAGAAGAAAAAAGTGGGTACATTTATCTATTAAATCTTGGTTGAAACGAACCTTTAAACCTTTATGGAAAGTGGTGCGGTTTTCGGTTCGGATCAAACATTTGTGGGAAATTTCGGTTCGGTTAATGGTTCAGTTATTTAATAGAAAAAAGCGGTTTTCCGGTTCAAAACCGGTTTGGTTCAAAACCGGTTCACGTCCCTGTTCATAACAAACATTGTCACATGCAAAAGGTCACTTGTTGCTTGTGTGAAACCAAGCCAGTTGTGCACCAGTCTAATCCCTGTGGGGAAAATCTCTAGTTCTGAACTGGTGCGCTTCTAGTACATTTAGACCCAGTACTGGTCGCGATAAATCTTTTTTGCATGCAACTAACTGGCGAATTTAACATGGCGATGTCCTAGGAAGTGTCAATTGCCCCCGCTGCATATTCTTCTTCTTCTTATTTTTTGGCGCTGTAACCGCCTAAGTGATTTTGGCCGAGTTCAGCACAGCACGCCAGTCGTTTCTCCTCTGTGCCAACTGACGCCAATTGGAAACGCCAAGTGAAGCCTAGTCCTTCTCCACCTGATCTTTCCATCGCAGTGGGGGCCTCCCTCTTCCTCTGCTACCACCAGCGGGTTCCGAGTTGAATACTTTCAGAGCTGGAGCGTCGGTGTCCATTCGAACGACATGACCAAGCCAGCGGAGCCGCTGTATTTTAATTCGCTGCACTATGTCCATATCGTTGTAAAGCTCATACAGCTCATCGTTCCATCGTCTGCGGTACTCGCCGTCGCCAACGCG
>NW_016158202.1:113553-124155 GCF_001687245.7 Rhagoletis zephyria | reverse complement strand
GTAACTGCATACCCAGCGCAACGACTATACCCCATTGCACTCCTGTTTCTGTTATTGCCACCAGTGTAAATTACAAATCCCGAAAATCCCAGGATTCTTGGCAAATAATCCCGGCATTTTCGAGACTTAAAAAAGACCGGAATCCCGGTATCCCGGGATTAACATTCCTAATGTCTGGTTATCACTACATGCCGGTTAAACATCAGTATCGACTTTTTCGACATCTTGCATATATCATGTGATCGATAAAGCAGTCGTTGGTATTTAACCAGAGCTTTTACCTCCGATTAGTGCTAATCAGATATTGAACAACCGGCCCTTAAACTCCTGAAGTCTTAAACCGTGTAGAACTCGTAAGTTTACGAGGTTTTTTATGGGATCGCCCCCTTTGTGAAAAGGTGTAAATAGGTGCGTAAAGTGACTGTTTGACAGATCAACCAGGATTTTATGAAGCAATTTTTGTTTCGTAGTATTTTCCATAACATCTCGCCATCTTGTATCTATCACTCTTGGCTAAAATACAATTAAAAATGCCGAAAATTAGCAGAAAACCTAAGTCAATACAGTTAATGGATGAAACTCATTCATTTTATTCGCGTATCACTTTTTTATTTATTTTCATTATTTCATCATAGATTTTAGTATAAAAATTTCGGCCGCTCGGCAACACTGAAGTTAACGAAAGCGTTTACGCATCAAATTTGCCTCGTAAATTTACGAGGGGCTGGTAATTAGACCTCATTACAAATTTTGACAGTTCTTTTACGAGGCTCGTAAATTTTCGAGCTTTAAGAGCCAGTTTTGCAGTGCGAGTTGAAACTTATATAAAGTAAACTGAGTTTAAATTGAAGAGCTCACTGACATTTGATTGGCTGATCTTAGTTTAAACCAGCCAGATCGGGGCGTTTAAACTTAGTTTAAACCACGGGCCTGCACTGAAAAACTGGCCCTAAGAGGTTTACGAGGCTTTTACGAGTTTAAGGGAGGACCCCTTATGCTTCTTTGATTCCTATTAGACTATAGTCTATAGATACCGGCTCAGTTAAAAAACCTAATTATGTTTAAAGTACATATGTGTGTTTCCAGCGGAAGGTCCACCACGACAAAAAAAATTGAAGTTTTATATCTAACGTATTTACGGGCCGATTTGTCTGCTTTTTAAAATATATACTGGCTATGTAAGTAGAATCATCTTTGCATAAAATGGCCCTACCAGACGCGAATGACTAAAGTTCCAACACATTCACAAGTAAAATTAACACATATGCAAAAATGCAGTCGAGTCGGGTAGAACAGTGACAATCATTTTACCTGTCATATGATTGACAATGCTGATAGAATATGATTTTTTTCGGTGACTATCATTTGACCGGTCATATGATTGTCACTGATGATGGAAAGGTGTTACTAGTTGTGTGCTAAAGTACTGCGCTGAAAATTTATCTGAGCCCATCCTTAAACTATTTAAATTATCACTAGAATCAGCGTCGTTTCCATCAATTCGTAAACAATCTTTTATTATACCTTTACATAAAAAGGGTAGTAGGTCAAATATAGCAAACTATAGGGGCCTAACTAAGCTTTCAGCTATTCCTAAAACTTTTGAACATATTATTACCTGCCAACTTCAACACCTAAGCAGTTCTGTGTTATCACCTTGTCAGCATGGTTTTGTACGTCGAAGATCAACCACTACCTACTTGCTTGAGGTTGCGTCTTTAGTAATTAATGGAGTTTTAAATAATAAGCAGACTGACGTGATCTACACTGATTTTAGTAAAGCATTTGACTCTGTCAATCATGAGCTCCTTATCCATAAACTAGATTTACTGGGTTTTCCTAAACACCTATTAATATGGCTCGCAAGCTATCTTTCAATCGGAACTCAAAAAGTTTTGTTCAAGCATACGCTTTCAAAATCGATTGATGTCACTTCTGGGTGCCTCTAGGCGAAACTTTGTTTCACGTATTCGCCTTCGGACGGGTCTTGTTTGGTTCGTCTTCAGGACGATTTGGACTCATTTCATAACTGGTGTACATCAAATCTATTAGTTTTAAATTGCTCTAAATGTAAGCACATGACATTTCATAGAATAAAGTCAGTTTTGGCAACATATATCATCCATATATATCCATATATCATCGATCGCAAACAAAGCCATGGGTGTACTTGGATTTGTTAAAAGGTGGGCTAAAGAGTTTTAAGATCCGTACGTCCCGAAGATTCTTTACACATCGTTGGTCCGTCCAGTACTGGAGTATTGTTCGAGTGTCTGGTGTCCTCGATACTAAAATTATATTAAATGAATTGAGCAGTGTTGCCAGGTCTTCAGCATGAGAAAACGTCCCTCTTGGTCTGAAAAAACGTCATTTCCTACCCAAAACGGCTTTTTCAAATGTATGCACAAATAATTGTTAGTATTAAACTTTTATTGTATACATCTATATTTAATGTTTATTATTTTTCCGTAAAAGCCTAGCTCATTATATAACAAACAAAATATAAATCCACATTTCAAAGCTTGTGCAAAAATTATAAAAAAACTGCAAATTTTTTCAACTTTTTATTCAGATTTTTTAGATTTTTTTTTGAGTATTCCAGGGCAATAATGTGCAAGTTTTAAGGTGCTATAGAATCGCGTTGATTTTTTATATATATATTTTTTTTTTTGTAAACATTTGGTTAATTGGTCTGTTGTCGAAAATGCTAAAGTACGTTCTGAAGGAACATACCAATATTTCAGCCTTTTTACGTTCATTACATTTTCAATAAGGGGCCCCATGCGACTAATTGTGTAAATTTCTTTATGCGCTTAAATAAGGGTTAAGTCATCTGTGTCCAAAGAATAAATATTTTTTGAAGCAGCTGCTGCAAAAAACAAAGCTTGTAAAGATTTATTAAGAAAATAATTCAAAATCAGTTCTACTTACAAGATTTACAGCCGCATTCAGAAACGTTTCTTAAATTAGCTCTAACGGGCACTTAACTAATGATCGTTAAATCTGTTAATTAATGTTTCCTCTCAGAGTTAAAAATTATGAAATAAAAAGTTTAAGTATGGCCCCAGTTGCGGCCCTTCATTTTTGTGACATCACTCACTTTTTTCGTTCGGTTTAAAATAAAATATAAAAATAAGTATTTATATCATTTTGCGCGCACCGGCTCAACAGACGCATGGGCTGAGTGAGCAGAGCACTGACGTGCCATTCGAGAGATCCGAGTTCGAGTCCTAGGGCGGGAAAATTTTCTTTTTCCTGTTTTATTTATTTTTTTCTTATTTAATTTTATAAACTTTCTGTATTGAATTTTTTAGCTTTTTTTATCTAATTTTCTTTTGGTGTATAGATTTTATTGCTTTAAAAAGATAGGTTTTTTTTAAATTTAACGAAATTATTTGCTAAAAGACAAACAAGACCAATAACAGGCCCATTCTGGCATCTGTCTTTCAACTCACCTCAGTCTTTCGAGAGACAAAAGTCTTTATATTTCGCAACTATCTTGAAAGCCCTTTTCTGTATTTCGAATAACTAACTGACAGATGTGCTAATAGTGTTATTATATTTATCGCTTAGCAATAAGTTTTCTAAAAACTAAACGAAATGAAAAACAGTAAAAACTAAAAATTTTATAAACTGAAAGTGAAAGCAAAAAGATGAATCAAAAAAGTTTCCAAACGTTAAATAAAATAAAAAATATGAAGTTTTTAAGCAATAAAACTTACAAAAAAAAATTATTAAAAAAAAATCGTTGCCGAGGATTGAACTCTCTGGAATGGCACGAAAGTGCTCTGCTCACTAGGCCATTGCCACTGTTACAGCAACGTTATCGAAATTGAAATTTATTGAAAACAAACAAAAAATTTCAAAATCTTTCGTTAAAAAGTTAAGTAAAGATTTTTGTTTACTTAACTTTAATGTTCATTCAATGCCGTTAACGAATAATTAACTGACTCTGAGAGGAAATTTTTTCAAATCGTTACTGAGGGACACGTTAAGTAACCATTAAACGACTCTGAGTGCGGCTGTTAGTAACAGAAAAAAATTACTGGGAAGTTAAAAAACGTAATTTTTTACACAAAAAATGTCCAAACGTCAACAGGATACAAAAAACGTCGAAATGACGTTAAAAACGTCAACCTGGCAAGCTGGAATTGAGTCAGCACAAAGCAATTCCGTCTTCCACTTTATAAAAATAGGCTCCTTCTCATTAGTTTACCAACTCTTGAAAATCGGTAGAATATTACTCGGGGTAATGTTTGGCGGCCGCTGTTGTGTAGTGGTAAGCAGCGCGCTTCCACTCCGCAGCGCCTGGGTTCAAGCCCTGGTCAAAGCAACATCGCAAAAAAATATAGAAAAACGGTTTTTTCTAAACAACGGTCGCCCCTCGGCAGGCAATGGCAAACCTCCGAGTGTATATCTGCTATGATAAACAGCTTCTCATAAAAATACAATCGCCGTTCGAAGTCAGCGTAAAACTGTAAGTCTCTCCCCTTTGTGTGGCAACATCAAGGCCCACACCACAAATCGGAGGAGAAGCTCGACCAAACACTAACATATGTGTAAGCGCCAATGTTTCTCCATAAATTGATAATCGGCGAGATTGACTCGTCTTACCCTGTTAGCCAACTTAATTTTGCTGTTCCTGTTAGAACGTCTAGACACTTTCCTTTCATGCTTTCCATTTGTTCCTTTGCCGTCTAAACTTTGCCGAAAACAACCCGCTGCGTAATTGGTGTTCACATTATAATGATTTGTACAGCTGTATCCGTATTGAATGTTGGTTTACTGCTTTACATAACGCAATACTTGCGCGTCTAGCCTGATATTTTTAAAGTTTCAGTGGATTAAATGTAAATTATATTATATTATTGTTAACGCTTATTTAAATGTTTGACCGCCCACCTAGTAACCTGAATCTTGTAACCTTGAGCCAGATCATAAATGCTGTCTAAAAATCGTCTCTTAGTCCAAAAGTTCCACATAATCTACATAGGCGATCACCCGACAGCCAGTTCCCGTAGAAAGTCGTTTACAACCGCAATTCAGAGCAGGGGAGGGAGAACACCACCTTGCGGAGTGCCCCAATTGACTCTGGCAGTTCTGTAACGAAGTAAGCTGTAGATGAGCTTTGTTAGGATTGTTTCAACCCCCAGATTATGAATGGACTTGACTATTGTCTCTGGAGTGACATTGTTGAAGGCCCTCTCGATATCGAGGAAGGCTCCTCTAACCACTTTACTAATGCGTGCAGGGCGGCATCCACCGACTTTTCTTTGCAATAAATATGTTGAGCTCTTGAAAGACAGTCACAAGGAATCGCGTTTAATGATGGGTTTGAAGGAATTTATCGCCCAGGCCATGTGACGATTGTCCAGAAGATCGGATAGGTACACGACCTGAAGTACAAAATATTGCACAGAAGTACATTTGACTGTACTGCGAAGTGCGAAAGAAAATAGCTAAAACAACGGGTAACAATAAGCTGTTGTAGAAACACGAGTTGGGCCGCTACTACATTAGTTACAGATGAACATTTTGTAAGTACATACGTACTCCAATATGACAAAAATGAACTAAATGGTCCAACGATTGTTGCAGGGTATCCAATAGCTGATAAAAGTTTGTGTGTTGAGTGCTCATTTATGGCTGGAATATCCTGATTCTAGCAAAACTGGCAAAAAAATCAGAAGAAAAGCAGCGGCATCAATACAAAAGCACAATCTTTCTCCACTGGTGGTACCTATAGGTCGCAGGACATCCTCTATGGCTAGGGTTGCCAACATTGACTAAGAAATTTATAGTACTTTTTCTGAAAAAAATATAGTACACCTCAAATATATATAGTATTTTTTTTAAGAAAAAGTAAAAATGCTTTTTAAGTGTACATCTTTTTTCTGCGTTATGCATTTCCTCTATAAAAAAATAATTTCTTTGAAAGTATCATATGCTTTATCGCAATCAATATTTAAATTAATATAAATCAAAAGTTCGTTTTTTATCAGTGAGATAGTCGCTTTATTTCTCTCATCTCATCATTTCACAATCTTAATAGAAAAACTATTTCTGTGAATGCCGATGTTACAGGAATTGAAAGCATAAGCGAAATAATTATAAGTAAATTTGGTTAATCTTGCTAAGTATTTTTAAAAATGTTGCCATTGTTGATCTGTGGACCCTTTGTTTTATAGTATATTTCTTTTAATATTGATAATTCAGTATAAATGTCATCAATGTTAAAACATTTCTCTTTTAAAAATTACTCAATTATATTTATTTTTATAATTGAAGAAATATAGTTTTTTTTGCATATACTATACTATACCCAAAAAATAGTACAATACTATATATTATAGTACGGTTGGCAACCCTATCTATGGCAATAGTGCCGCGCGTGCGATAACGATTTATATGTCCCAAGAAGGTCATTTTGTGAGATCGAATATGCTTAAGAGCTCCTGTATCATTATCATGAATAACAACGATTCAAGGGCATCTCGTTTAAAAAAAAATTAAAAAATTGTAATTATAGAAATACTTATCATGGTCGGAGACCAACAGTATCCACAATTGAGTAGCAAGCTGAATTTCAAAGGCTGCATCTGAATCGACTTGAAGCAATTAAACAAGTACTATATGATTTTATAATGCAATTGCAAGAAAAGAATTGCCATTGTGTACCTTCAATTGCCAAAGTTTACGCGCGTACGTACAGGATTTTCAATTAGACAGAATAGCGTCATCGTCGAATTTCCTAATTCGTTCAGAGACGTGGTTGGATAATGAGAACACTTTAGACATTCCTCATTTGGATATAGTAATTCAATTTAATAGACCAATGACGGGAGCAGACGGAGTTGTAATCTGCCATGAAACACACGACGGGGCCCGTATTGTTACTCCACAAATAGAACTCAATGCCCAACAACTGGAATCAATGTCTGTTAAAATTTTCAAAGTGGGAAAAATATGTGCTTGTGAAAGCAAATTAGACCATGAGAGAAGAGTTATATTTTTGGCAATTTATATCTCTCCCAATCAACCAGTAAATAAAATTATCGAATTCCTCCACGAGAGTTTAATAAAATACATAAAACAAGTATCGCGGATCCTTAAAAAAGACTCAAATAAAATTCCGATGATTTTAATGTGAGATATGCGTTGGATTATGCGCTCCCTTTGATCCTCGGCATCAAATTAAATTTAAAAATGTCCAGAAGTCGCACCGAATCGACAACACGGTCAAAACAATCATTGATACTATACTTCAAAGATATATGGATCACATCTCAACTAAAGCATTTATTTCATATCTTAGTTACCATAAGCGACTTGTCTCTATTGTAGAAATAAAACGAAAAACTAAAAAATTTAAAAAACTTATCAACTTCGTACTAATACTGCAAGCACGGTTACCGCTTGTAATAAAAATAACCACCAAAATCTGAAGAAAAAATAACCAATTGAAAAAAAACGAAATTTGTTATCCACTTATCTATTACGAAAGGCAGAAATTATTACAAAAAAAATAAAAATTCAACAATTTTATTAAGATTGAGGCCGTGTTTTTTTTTAAAGAAAAGTTTGTGGAAAACAAAATTAATTAGCATTTTGCCAGAAGTTATAGCTGCTATTTCGGAAAACAAAAATGATTGAAATAGTTGTGCGTGCAATCACATATTTAATTTTTATATGTGCCCATCGAAAATGTTTTTTTTTGGAAATTTCAAGATCCTACCCCCTAATTTTATTCGTTTTTATGAGAAATATTATTGCCTATTTTAATAGATTTTTTAAAGGTCATTTAGAGGTCGCGACCTGTCGATTTAGGTCAGAAAATAGGATTTTGTAGATTTATGAATTTTTGAAAGACTATTTTTGATTCGATTTCAAAGATCGAATATAATCTGAGAAGAGGATATATAGCCGCGCACTCAGCTAAAGCCAGACATGTAAATGTGCATTCAAATGTTCAGTTTGATTCAACACAACGCGTGCGTGCCATGAAAGTATTATTTTTAAATACGAACATTTTAAAACGATAATCAAATAAAAAATATTCATGTTTACATGCGTTATTTCCCCCAGTAAATTCATAACATTTTTCTGAATATTGTGTAGTTATTTTTGAACTTTTATTAAAAATTTGTGCAATCAAATCGAAAACTGGGACACTTAAACGAAACCCGGGACATTTTAAGGTTGGACCGGGACACCGGAACAAATAGTCTAAAACCGGGACATGTCCGGGAAAACCGGGACGTCTGACAGCCCTATAAATAGGCCTTTAAAATATTGTATAATAGTCTATTGTCGGACTAGGTTTGTTGGGCTTTTTTTATCAGTTAAATTTAAAAAAGACCCATATTTCTCTTAATTTTCTTTTAATTTTGACCATCGATAATTTCTACAATGGAGTAGATTTTTTTTTTAATTTAAATTCTTTCTTTATTATTAAATAACCTATTAATTACAAAATTTTAAATACATATAGAAAGAACATACGACAATGACCTACTACGATCGTCTGTCGGAAGATTGAGTTATACACTTGCATACATATAATATAATAATAATAGATTGGCGCTTACACATATGGTAGTGAATGGCCGAGCTTCTCCTCCAATTTATGGTGTGCAACTTGATGTTGTCACCGACACCGAACGGCGATTGTATTTTTATGAGAAGCTGGCAGAAATACACTCGGAGGTTTGCCATTGCCAGCCGAAAAAAATTTAAAAATTTCTAAAATTTTTTTTTAGCGATGTAGCATTGACCAGGGCTTGAACCCAGGCGCTGCGGAGTGGAATCGCGCACTGCTTACCACTACACCACAGCGGCCGGCATCCATACATATACACACTTCTAAATATAAATTTTACACATATTCATTTATAATTAAATTTCTATATTTTAGAGCACCAGTAATGTAGGAAGTTAGTGTATTCCAATTGACGTCATTAATCCCGTCTAACGCTTCTTTTATTCCTAAGGGAGTAAGTGATTATTTTTTTTATAAGAGATAACGCGATATGAGTTTAGGACAGGGCAGCTTCCGAGGAAGTGATCTTTCTCTCTCGTTAAGGTTACATAGGGTACAATTTTTATCTTTTAATCCATTTAAATTAAGAATGCCGCACCTTGCCTTAAAGAAATTTTGTAACGTCCGAAATTGTCGCTAAAATAGCTTTTCCCCCTATAATAATCCAATTGTTTGTATATTCTGCTTTCACTTCGTTGTGATTTCTCTCGCATTGTCTGCGTAATAGATTCGTCTGTGAGTTTTAGCAGGTTGTTTCTTTTAGCAGTCCATTCTCCTTAATCTAGTTCCACCCCATCCCATTTTAGATCATCTTTCTCCCCTATTAGATTTAAGGATCTAGCCCAGAAAATATTCTTTTGCAGTATTTTGTGTGATAGTTTGTTCGGTAGTCTATTCATGTTATATTCAAATATTGTTCTTTGTATATAGTTAAATGCATAGCGAGTGTATATAAATGAGCACTTTCAATACCTGTTTCCAGCATAATAGCATATGTGGGTGAGCATTCCGGAAGTCGAAAAATTTTCATGATAAAATACAAATGCAATTTGTCGACCTCTTCAAGTAGGGTGTTCCCCCAGATTTAGGCGGCATAGCTCTGTGTTGCACGGCATACTGCTTGGAACATTGTCCACTTCGAGCTTAATTTTATGTCCTGTTTGCCAAATAAACTAGCCCAGATGCTATTAATACTAACTTTTGCCGCATTATTTCGTTTAATTAAATGTTTATGGAAACTCATTTTGGGAGTCAAAACTACTCCTCAGTAACAGTATTCGTTTGTTATTCTTATCTCTGTCCCTCTAAATGTCCACTTTTCATTACTTGATAGTCTCCCTCCTTGTCTAAAGACCATTATCACTGATTTGTCCAAATTTACTTCCAAATTCCAATTCTCACAGGTAGGTTTCAAATTTTCCAATCATTTGTTGTAAAGTCAGGGTTCGTATTTGCACACACATGCTCTGCTCACACACACGCCAGAAACACATTCAACTTGCACTCACTGCTCATACACATGTGTGTGCATAAGTGGAAAACAAACTCTACCCACCAAACAATTTGTGTTGCCAGCAATAAGAAAATGTGTCGCCCTCGGAAACAAATTTATTGCCGGTAATATTGCCATCGAATCGATTTCCTATTACCGGTCGCTTTAAAACGTCCGCCGAAGGCAACTCGCCTGGGCGAGTCGTTTTCTTATTACCTGAATGAGTCCTTTTCTTATCGCTTCAGGCGATATTTGGAATAATTTTATTCTTTTTAATACCTCATTTATTTTTTTGTATACCAAATTGCAACTTACAATCGGAATTAATTCATTTTCTCGCTGTGAGACTTCCTATTTTTTCAATCTTGTCCTTGGGCATAATTTAGACGCTTTTGGCCAATACTATTGACGCCATATTCATAAGTTTCGGAATTTTTGAGAACTTTTTTATTCAAAATTGACATGAATGAAGTGATGTTGCCGATTTGTCACCACAGCAATAAATCGGTGAGTCGCCAATTTGTTGCCGTTGACGATTGTTGCCTATTTCTCATGTTTTGCATGGTGGGTA
>NW_016158202.1:99587-113420 GCF_001687245.7 Rhagoletis zephyria | reverse complement strand
GGAAAATAGGTAAGCACCTTACGAGGTAAGCCATGTTTTCTTTCAGTTTTTAGTACCAAAATTGTCATCATGGCCAATGTCATCTACTAGTAAAGCACAAAATGAACACCTCCAACGACACATTACGTTGTCAGTTGCAAAGTAACGTGCAGCCGAAGTTATCTCCAAGCGCCGAACTACTCCGAGCGACTTCTCTGCATTACACGTAACTTACTTTGTAAAGCGGCTCAGAAGTATGTCTGATACCAAATGTACATTCTAAATTCCTAATTACATAAGGCGGCCATGCCTTTGTAAAAGTAAGGGACGTTCGGCAGGGAAATGGCAATGACTGCCAGGTGAAGAGTAAGTTGCTAATAAGGTATTATTACGTGCTCCTAATTCCCACTGGGATTTTTTATATGCACAGCACACGTATGTGAGCATAAAATGTTAGGATGTGCTGCACATGTGTGTGCAAATACGACCCTGTGTAAAGTCTGTTTATCATCTGCCAGTATAACTATATCGTCTGCATATAATAAATCCCTAATCTTCATATCATCAATAAACAATCCTCCTTCTAAATGCACATGAATGTCATTCAAATAGAGTGCGAATAATAAAGGTGACATTAGGCATCCTTGCTTCTCCCCAGACAAGGTGGAAAACTAACCAGAAAACTCGTCATTCGCCATAATCACACATTTCGTTGTTGAGTATACTTTTTGCAAAAAGTTTACACACTTGGTAGATAATCCCAGTAAATGTAATTTATAAAAGAGGAGTCTCCTAGGTACTTTATCAAAAGCCGCTCGGAAATCCACGAAAAAAGCATACACATTTTTCTTCTCCCAGGACTTTAAATTAACGATAGCCGACAGGTTGTATATATTGTCCACTGTTGAGTACTTTTTCCTAAAACCAGCTTGATATTCCGTCATGATGTCAAGTAAGTAAGTATTTTCGACACGCAATTCATTTCAGGATTTTATCTGAACTGTTCTTAAAGAATTCGTACGATATCCCATCAATTACAGGTGCTTTATTTGGTTTTGTTACTTAGCAACATTTTTAAATCATCCTCGGTATTTGGCTTATCTATAACCTCTATATAATTAGCAGAGTATAGTATATCATCAGCATTTTGGATAGGGTTAAATAAATCTTCGAAGTAGGACTTAAATTCGGAAACGTCTACATTTGAATCAGTCTGGGGGTTTTGTCCTTTTATCTTTAACGCCAGATCCGACCATTGCTTGCTAACTTTTACCTTATTTATTTCACTATCAAGCTTCCTATAGTAACTGTCTTTTCTTTCGTGGCAGGTAATTTTGTAAGTTTTATTTATTTTATTAAATATGGAGTGCTATCTAAAATTAAATCTATTTTCATATAAACTGATACTTCATTTATTGCAATCGCATAAAAATTTTCGAATTTAGGCGACTTAAGAAATTAAATACGGCCTTGAATATATATGCGTGTATGTACCGGAATTTCAGATTTTTTTTGCAATGTGGCTAAGGAGTTTATCAATATTTATTCAAAATTGATATCTACAATCGCTCTTTAGCAAAAAAGTGGGGTTTTCAAGAAATTTTAGGAAAATGGGGGTGGCACCGCCCACTTATATGATATATGCGTATCTCAAACCAATCCGATTATTCAAAGTGATACATACAATCCAATTTATTCAAAATTGATTCAAGTAATTTTACGAAAATGGGTGTGGCACCGCCCCATGAATTTTGAATAAATATTGATAAACTCCTATCCACACTGCTTAAAAAATCTGAAATTCCGGTACATGCACACAAATAAATTCAAGGCCGTATTTAAGAAAAGTCGCCTAAATTCGTCAATTTTTATACGATCGCAATAAATTAGGTATAAGTTTATTTGAAAATATGTAGATTTAATTTTAGATAGTACTCCATATTTTGAAATTGTGGAAATTATCGACGGTCAAAATTTAAAAAATTAAGTGAAATATAGGTCTTTTTTTTAATTTACCCGATAAAAAATCCCAACAAGCCTAGTCCGACAATAGACTATTATACATCATTTAATCCTCTTCTCAGATTATATTCGATCTTTGAAATCGAATAAAAAAACAGTCATTCAAAAACTGGTAAATCTACAAAATCCTCTTTTCTGACCGAAATCGACAGGTCGCGACCTCTAAATGACCATTAAAAAATCTATCAAAATAGGTAATAATATTTCTCATAAAAACAAATAAAATTAGGAAGTAGGGTCTTGAAATTTCCTAAAAAAAGCATTTTCGATGGTCACCCTAGTGTATATAACACATATTACATTAAAAATAGGAATTTAAAAAATGCATTTATGAATTCATTTTTGGCATTCAGTATGCAATAATACTTTTTGTAAAGAAAAAATTTGTTGATTTCTAATTAAAAAAACCACCAAACCAGAGAAAAAACTACCAAACAGCCAAATTCGAAAAATTTAAAAGAAAAACAACCAAGCTTGATTGAAAACAACCAATAGTGGCAACCGTGATTACAACAAACATTCGTCACATTCTCTCGTTATTTTATTAAGGTTTCATTTCTACCGGATGTGCACCGCACACATGTTTTTTTTTTATTATGTATTTTCAAACAATTGGTAACGATTTTAAAAAGTTTATACATTATTTCCATTAACAAGAAAGTGATTAATATATCAGTACAGTTGAATAAATACTCCTTACAATTTAATAAAGATATATGTACATGCATATGTCCATTGGTTTGGCCAAAAAAAAAAAAATAAATTCGGAATTTGATTGCTCTCACCCTCTAGGATTGTACTATACCGAAAAAAGAGGTTTTTATTTGGAAATACAAAAATAGTTACGGGTCGCTCAAAGCACTCAAAGTTTTCCATGTATTTGGTATGGGTAAAAAACAAGTTTTAGTATAAATGTTCTTGAAAATTAATATTTCTCGATAGGAAAACTTTTTTTTTCTTTTGGAGATTTTCAATAAAATTACCGAGATACTCCTTTGTAGTCATAAATTGGGCGCTGCCAAGCCCAATTCCTAAAAGTCTATAACAGTATTTTGTATTGTTAAGAGATTGTTGTAACTATTAACTTGGAGTAAATTAGCGTCCTCAGTTATTCAAATATCGGAGTTTTCGCATTTCTGAAATGCATGCAGATGTGCATCCTTCACACAATTTTATATCCCTCGAAGAACAACAGCATTTTAATGCTATAGCTTTAATTTGAGCCAGTCTCTAGGCCCTCTGAGAGCCAAGTTTTAAACCAAACTTCAAAACTGCTGTACTTCTTAGTTTTTACTCCGCAACACATAAGGACAAAGTGCCTAATTACGACGACAAAAATAGAAAAACAAAAGTCTTTAAATCTTATCAAACATACCTTTCCAATACTCCTTATAAACCAGTCCACAATGTAACACACAAATTTTGACTTTTAACGCAACGCAGCAGCTTAAGCAAAAGCGCAGAGTTGGGTTTTCTATCTTGCGTCGAATTAAATAATTTTTTGTATGAAGCGATAGTAAAATAGTTTCGCTAGTCATTTTATTCTTATTAACAACTAATAGTTTTGTTAACATGGAAAGTGAGTCGTGAGGTATGTACTTTATTTAGCCATTTTTGTTAATAACATAGTTGTTTGTAAAATGGGTATAACACCTATTTTATAAATTGCCTTTACTAATTGAAAAAATTTAGAATGGCAATGTAAAAATATCGCGAACTCGGCCCCCCTTTTCGCCCTTCGTTAAATAGAGCATCTTTTTCATAAGTCGTTTATTGGGGCGAATCGAGAATACAGGAGGACAAAATTGTTTACGCCATATGTATTTGACAGATTTCAATGAAATTTGGTATCCAGGGGTTTTCGTTCCCAATCATTTTGAAATTGATATCAAATTTTCAAAATTCAAAATGGCGGAAACAATATGGCGGGAGATATCCTAAAAAATGCATAGATAATTATGAAGCTTAGTATCCGGAGATTTTCGTCATCACTGGTTTCGAAATTGGTACTCAATTTTCAAATATCAAAATGGCGGACCAATTTTTTTAAATTACATTTTGTTATGAAACTTGATATTCAGAGATCCTCGTTATCTTTGATTACGAAATTGAAATTAAATTTTCAAAATTCAAAATGGGTTCAAATGGAGCTAGAGGTAATGCATTGCGTTAAAAGTAAAACGGGACGCCATATTTGATCCGCCATTTTGAAATTTTGAAAATATAATATCAATTTCGAAATCAGTGATGACGAAAAGCTCTGGATACCAAGCTTCATAACAATCTATGAATTTTCGAGGAAATCTTCCGCCATATTGGATCCGCCATTTCGATTTTTTTAAATTTAATATCAATTTCGAGACCAGTGACGACGAAAATCTCTGGATACCAAGCTTTATAACTATCTATACATTTTTTAAGATATCTTCCGCCATATTGTATCCGCCATTTTGAATTTTGGAAATTTTATTTAATATTCGAATTCAGTGACGATAAAAAATCCCTAATTACCAAATTTCATTGAAATCGGTCAAATACATATGGAGTAAATACCAAGCTTAATAAAAATGTATACATTTTTGAAGAAATCGTCCGCCATATTGGATCCGCCATTTTCATTTTTGAAAATTGAATATCAATTTCGAAATCAGTGACGACGAAAATCTCTGGACACCAAGCTTCATAGCAATATATACATTTTTTAAGAAATCGTCTGCCATATTGGATCCGCCATTGTGAATTTTTGAAATTTAATTTAATATTCGAAATCAGTGATGATGAAAATCCCAAAATACCAATTTTCAAAGTAATCTGTCAAATACTTATTGAGTAAACATTTTTGTCGTCCTATATTGTCGATTCGTCCCTATGTGCGCAATTAGAAAAAAATTGCGTAAAATTTCAAATGAAATTTCGAAGTTTAGCTTCAGAATCGTTATAATTTGGCTCGTAAAGGGCCTAGGGACTGCTACCTTGACTCAAATTAAAGGCCTTGAATAGCACTAAAACGCACTTGTTGTTCGAGGGATATAAATTTGTGTGAAGGATGCACAGCTGCATACAAATAAAAAAATCATTTTTTAAATTGAGTTGTTAATATTTTTTTTCCAATTTTGAATAGTGGAATCGTGTTACTCGTCTCAAAATCTATAATATTAGTATAATAAAAAATACAAAACAAATTTTTTGGAATAAATCCGGTGGATTTTGCATGTTTTTTTCGAATAACACTATTTTTGCCCAATCATTTTCAGGTCGAAAAGAAATTGTGGCTCAAAGGCAATACTTTTCCGTGAAAGGGAATTACATAAGCTTTCAAAGCCATTTTGTTTCATATCAAAATGTTGCTTCTGTCGAAAGCGCTACGATTAATGGAGTGTTCAAAACACCCACTGTGCATTTATAAAGAGTAGATCTATACTAATATATATTTTGAAAGCCGTTTTTTTCTGTTCGCAAAGCTCGAGATCGGCTGTATAGATTTTTTTGAAATTTCGGTTATAGGTTCTGGACGGACTTCTCATTGTCTTAGGTTTAAATACTTTAAAAATCCTATAGAATCTAACATACATGCCCACGTAACAGTGCTGCTCACCCTNGAAACTTGATATTCAGAGATCCTCGTTATCTTTGATTACGAAATTGAAATTAAATTTTCAAAATTCAAAATGGGTTCAAATGGAGCTAGAGGTAATGCATTGCGTTAAAAGTAAAACGGGACGCCATATTTGATCCGCCATTTTGAAATTTTGAAAATATAATATCAATTTCGAAATCAGTGATGACGAAAAGCTCTGGATACCAAGCTTCATAACAATCTATGAATTTTCGAGGAAATCTTCCGCCATATTGGATCCGCCATTTCGATTTTTTTAAATTTAATATCAATTTCGAGACCAGTGACGACGAAAATCTCTGGATACCAAGCTTTATAACTATCTATACATTTTTTAAGATATCTTCCGCCATATTGTATCCGCCATTTTGAATTTTGGAAATTTTATTTAATATTCGAATTCAGTGACGATAAAAAATCCCTAATTACCAAATTTCATTGAAATCGGTCAAATACATATGGAGTAAATACCAAGCTTAATAAAAATGTATAAATTTTTGAAGAAATCGTCCGCCATATTGGATCCGCCATTTTCATTTTTGAAAATTGAATATCAATTTCGAAATCAGTGACGACGAAAATCTCTGGACACCAAGCTTCATAGCAATATATACATTTTTTAAGAAATCGTCTGCCATATTGGATCCGCCATTGTGAATTTTTGAAATTTAATTTAATATTCGAAATCAGTGATGATGAAAATCCCAAAATACCAATTTTCAAAGTAATCTGTCAAATACTTATTGAGTAAACATTTTTGTCGTCCTATATTGTCGATTCGTCCCTATGTGCGCAATTAGAAAAAAATTGCGTAAAATTTCAAATGAAATTTCGAAGTTTAGCTTCAGAATCGTTATAATTTGGCTCGTAAAGGGCCTAGGGACTGCTACCTTGACTCAAATTAAAGGCCTTGAATAGCACTAAAACGCACTTGTTGTTCGAGGGATATAAATTTGTGTGAAGGATGCACAGCTGCATACAAATAAAAAAATCATTTTTTAAATTGAGTTGTTAATATTTTTTTTCCAATTTTGAATAGTGGAATCGTGTTACTCGTCTCAAAATCTATAATATTAGTATAATAAAAAATACAAAACAAATTTTTTGGAATAAATCCGGTGGATTTTGCATGTTTTTTTCGAATAACACTATTTTTGCCCAATCATTTTCAGGTCGAAAAGAAATTGTGGCTCAAAGGCAATACTTTTCCGTGAAAGGGAATTACATAAGCTTTCAAAGCCATTTTGTTTCATATCAAAATGTTGCTTCTGTCGAAAGCGCTACGATTAATGGAGTGTTCAAAACACCCACTGTGCATTTATAAAGAGTAGATCTATACTAATATATATTTTGAAAGCCGTTTTTTTCTGTTCGCAAAGCTCGAGATCGGCTGTATAGATTTTTTTGAAATTTGAATTCGGTTATAGGTTCTGGACGGACTTCTCATTGTCTTAGGTTTAAATACTTTAAAAATCCTATAGAATCTAACATACATGCCCACGTAACAGTGCTGCTCACCCTCAAATCACAAATGAGAGCGCCCTCTGCTGTTAATTCGTACGGAATACAGCGCAAAGCAAGGGTTATGTATACATATGCTTACGTGCTTATGTTAACGTTAATGTTGATTCTTATGTTAAAAGAACAAATATGTGTGTACAGTTCATGGAGAAATAATGGTTGCGTTCCCCAACTTTTCTGGGTTAAAGCCTGTAAAACTGCAGGTTTGCCATTGCCTGCCGAGGGGCGCCTGCTGTTAAGGAAAACCTTTTTTTTCTAAATTTTTTTTAGCGATGTAGCTTTGACCTGGGCTTGAACCCAGGCGCTGCGGAGTGGAAGCGCGCACTGTTTACCACTACACCACAGCGGCCCGCATACATACTAGGGATGCCAAAATATCAGGAAAATTGGGATCCCCGGATTTCGGGATATTTTTTAGGTAATCCCGGGATTCTAATTGAGTCATAAGTTTTATGAATATGAGTAAAAATTCAATATCTGAAAGCATTTAAACATACCATTAAATAAAACGATTTAACATTTACGATAAACTGATTGTAAAACTCATATATATATCGCTAGCTTAGAGTGAAAAGTTGCAAACTTCACTTTTAATGAAAAATCATATTTTGATATAGGAGGCTAGATAAATTAAAATTGCATCGTTTCGAAAAGGGTAAAGGTCCTTGTTTTATGTTTTCTCGTTTATATTCAATGAAAGGAAAATTTGCTAAGGCCAAAAAAAACTCTGAAAATTCGATAAGGCCAAAAAAGTTCGAAATCTTTTAATAAATATCGAATCCCTCCGATTCATATGGAGTTTTGCTTTGCTTTAAACAGGAAAAATGTTGTATTCAAAGCTTTGCGAAATACTTGAAGAAAATGGAAATACGCTAGCGATATTTATTAAATCAGACAAATTTTAAAGTAAAACATTTTTTTAATTGTATTTAAAAAACCATGTGATTGAGGAACGTATACATTAGGGCGGGTCGAAAATCAAAATTTTCTCAAATCCCTTGGTAATAGTGAAAAAATATTGTATCATGAAGTCATCAACATGCTTGCAAAATATTAGTATTTTATTTTAATTGTGAGAGCCCGCGCATCGACCGCCAAGAGACCCACAGCACACTAGTCGAATAAGACCAATTCTTGTTAAAAATTCTGGGTTCAGTAAAAAGGGTTGGTGCATATTATTAGATAATGAATCCGTTAACGCAAAAGATAAAGTCAAATATCATTTCTCGCAGCACTTTAGCTTGTCGTTAATCTGAAACTTAACTATTTTCAAGGAAATTTTAATTGTTCTCTTGATAATTGCATTGGCCTATAGTCAAAAGATGTGATGAACAGCATTAATATTGCTGGCGTGCATTTAGATCGCTAGTTCCAAATATTCTAATCTTTTTTTAATAGTAGCTATAGTTTGCGAATTTTTGCAAATTTAGGAACAATTTCGGTAGAACTAATAGAATAGCCATTATTTTCCATCATCGTGGACAAATTTTGTTTATGCAAATGAGTATGGAAACACTGAACAGGCACAACTTCTCGAAACACTAATTAGTTTACTTATGTTTATGCATACAATTTAAAAATTGCAAATATAGCAAAATGACAAAAAAGATTTTGTTAACATTTTTTTTTTATTAAAATAACTGGTTTATAATCTGAACGATTTTCATCATATTATTATCATAAATCAGTAACAGTAAGTCTCGCCTTCAATTTGTTAATTATTACTCACCGATCGAGTAACATTTACCAAAGTTATATCCAAAAACTTAAGTGCATCTCAAGTTTTTTTTTTTCTAAAACAAAATTCTCTTCAATTGCATATATAACCTCTAAATGAAAGACCCGGATTACAGAAATGTGTGCCAGCGACTGACTCTTTTCGTTCAAGCTGAATGCAAAGCAATATCGTCCAATTGGAGAGTCCTCAAAAGGATTTCCCAGGACATGTTAAAGAGTATTGCATTTACCTACAGTCACTTTTTCACATAATGGAATTAACTAAAATATTTATGTATATCTAAAAACTTATTGCACGTCCCCTACTTTCATATAACGGCAAATTTAGAAACCGCGAAAAATCTGCTTCTTCGGCGACTAATGAAACCATTCCGCACCAGTTTTCAAGACTGCAAAAATGGACTTAAAATGGGCGTTTCTCACCCTAATTGTATTATGCTAATGTATGTTAATTCTTATATGTTTGAAACTACTAATAACTTGTCAAACGATTCCTAATCTTTGACAATACATTCACTCACCACGATCTTGAAAACTGACCAAATCGGCGTGACTAAGTCTATGGTCCCTCTAGTATTACATAAACATCCGAAAACATTAAACCGTTTGAAATAAATCTTGTCTCACTTGTTTGTATTTTTCACTTGGTTGCTGAAGTAATGAAGAATTGAAAATTCATAAGGTAAAATTATAGTTTTTGTAAGTTTTATCTTGATATCTTAAAAACGTGTAGACTTATTGAAAAATGATAAATGAACGTGAGGTACTAAATTTAATAGCCCTTAATTTGATATATCATCCTTTTTATAACAATAACTCATTCCATAGATATTACAAGCCAAAGATTCATTTTCGAAATTCATACACTTTGATTTAATTGCGCGGGCTAAAGATAAGTTTTAAATTAATCTTTCTTGGCCAATAACAATTGGCTTAGGCCTAAAACATCATAATATTACTATTACAATGCGGTCAAATGACTTTTATTTTCCCCCATTCAAAATCGACCCAGCCTAGTATACATCACAAATAATAATGTAAATACCAGGTGCTTGTGAAAGTGAGGATTAATAAAAAGAACATAAAACAAAAATATACAAAAACAATTTCTCTAAACATGTTTATTCTACTCTATAAAGAAATGGCGAATGGAGAATTTTTTGCCATTTTTTTCGCAATTTACTACAAATTTCGAGGGTGTACGAGCAAACGGATCTCAGAATCGGATTCAGCGGGTCGAAATACATGTTGGTAGATGGGTCTGGTTAAAAACACCCACCCCTTTTTTTGCCGGTGTTGTTATTATTGCACTTAAAATGTTTTCGTAAGAGCAGCAAAGCATTCAAAGCGAAGTCTTCTAAGCTTGACCTGCAACGAACTGACCTGAACTGGGAAAAGGTAGACATAATCCATTTGAAGATAATGGCCCCTATCTGCTCCATTACAAAATATTTGAAGTTGTGAGTAGATTGATCTAAAAAAATATCTAACTTTACCTTAAAACTCTCTGTTTCGTATACATTATGAGTAAATTCATTGAAATCTTCTTCAAAAAAGGCTCAGACTGCAATTTAAAAGTACAGTTTCAAGCTTCTTGTTAATTGCAGTCAAAACGGCATTTTACAAAGATCATACTTCAAAATTCATAAACAATACATTAATACAAGCAAATCCCGGGATTTCCGGGACGTCAAAAACACATCCCTAATACATACATATACACACTTATAAATATAAATTTTATACATATTCATTTATAATTAAATTTCTATATTTTAGAGAATCAGTAATGTAGGAAGTTAGTGTATTCCAATTGACGTCATTAATCCCGTCTAACGCTTCTTTTATTCCTAAGAGAGTAAGTGATTATTTTTTTTTATAATAGATAGCGCGATATGAGTTTAGGAAAGGGCATCTTCCGAGGAAGTGATCTTTCTCTCTCGTTAAGTACCTCGATGCGGGTGCTTAAGCGAACATAATTATTGGTGTAGTTACATATTTTTGTTAACTTACATAAATATGGAAATCCTTGAATAAAACATAAACATTTAATGAAGTAAACGTATTTATTTAAGATTTTTCAATTAAAATACAGTTCATTCCCTAACAAATACCATATAAACCTAAGCTTAAGATTTTATAGAACACTTAAAGAAAAAGATTCATGAACTTTTAAAGTTTTTTTCTCAGCTGTGTTTTTAAAGTATACAGTTTTATAGCCCATTCATGTTTAGAGTAATAATGTGCAAGTTTCAAGTGGCTAAAAATTGCCGTTGATTTTTTATAATTTTTATGCCGAAGGTATGTAACGCTGCCACTGAGATTCAAAATATGTAAATATTTTAAGGAATTTTAAAAGAGCACTTAAAAGAGGAAAATTATAGGTAAATGGTAAATGGGGTAAGAAAAATTGAGGTAATTAGGCGGGTTGGGTAAATAAGCGGGGAGGTACTTAAGAGAGGAATTTTCTTCAGATTACATTCAAAAATTCACATTGCCCAAAAATGTTGGTTACTTAAGTGGGTTAGGTACTTAAGCGGGGAGGTACTTAAACGGGTTTCACTATATATATAAATGAGCACTTTCAATACCTGTTTCCAACATAATAGCAGATGTGGGTGAGCATTCCGGATGTCGAAAAATTTTCATGATAAAATACAATTGCAATTTGTGGACCTCTTCAAGTAGGGTGTTCCCCCAGATTTGGGCGGCATAGCTCTGTGTTGCACGGCATACTGCTTGGAACATTGTCCACTTCGAGCTTTATTGTATGTCCTGTTTGCCAAAGAAACTAGCCCAGATGCTATTGATACTAACTTTTGCCGCATTATCTTATTTACTTAAATGTTTATGGAAACTCATTTTGGGAGTCAAAACTACTCCTCAGTAACAGTATGCGTTTGTTATTCTTATCTCTGTCCCTCTAAATGTCCACTTTTCATTACTTGATAGTCTCCCTCCTTGTCTAAAGATCATTATCACTGATTTGTCCAAAATTACTTCCAAATTCCGATTCTCACAGTAGGTTTCAAGTTTTCCAATCATTTGTTGTAAAGTCTGCATATAATAAATCCCTAATATTCATATCATCAATAAACAATCCTATATCTAAATGTACATGAATGTCATTCAAATAGAGTGCGAATAATAAAGGTGACATTAGGCATCCTTGCTTCTCCCCCGACAAGGTGGAAAACTCATCAGAAAACTCGTCATTCGCCATTATCACACATTTCGTTGTTGAGTATACTTTTTGCAAAAAGTTTACACACTTGGTAGATAATCCCAGTAAATGTAAATTATAAAAGAGGAGTCTCCTAGGTACTTTATCAAAAGCCGCTCTGAAATCCACGAAAAAAGCATAAACATTTTTCTTCTCCCAGAACTTTAAATTAACGATAGCGGACAGGTTGTATATATTGTCCACTGTTGAGTACTTTTTCCTAAGACCAGCTTGATATTCCGTCATGATGTCAAGTAAGTAAGTATTTTCGACACGCAATTCATAAAACTGATACCCCTATAATTTGATACGACATCCCTATTACCTTTTTTGAAAATCGGTCTAATTATGCTGGTTTCGAAAGCTTTACCTAACTCGCCTGTATTGTAAATAGTTGCAAATGTACTAGCCAACTCCCCTAGGAATTTATCTCAACTGTTCTTAAAGAATTCGTACGATATCCCATCAGTTACAGGTGCTTTATTTGGTTTTGTGTTACTTAGCAACATTTTTAAATCATCCTAGGTAATTGGCTTATCTATAACCTCTATATAAAAAGCAGAGTATAGTATATCATCAGCATTTTGGATAGGGTTAAATAAATCTTCGAAGTAGGACTTAAATTCGGAAACGTCTACATTTGAATTAGTCTGGGGTTTTTGTCCTTTTATCTTTAACGCCAGATCCCACCATTGCTTGCTAACTTTTACCTTATTTATTTCACTATAAAGCTTCCTATAGTAACTGTCTTTTCTTTCGTGGCACGTAATTTTGTAAGTTTTATTTATTTTATTAAATATGGAGTGCTATCTAAAATAAAATCTATTTTCAAATAAACTGATACATCATTTATTGCAATCGCATAAAAATTTTCGAATTTAGGCGACTTAAGAAATTAAATACGGCCTTGAATATATGCTAGAGTGCCAGTTACTGTCGAAATTCGACAGTTTTTCTAGTTTTAGAAGCCTTGGAGAGGTTTTCTATATTAACACGTAGCAAAACTTATACGGTACAAATTAACTAACCGGAAAATCTTCTGCTAAAACGTAAATAAAATTTTTCTTATCTGAGAAGGTCTTTGGATATGTCATACGATGTCATATCATGTGATGTCATGCCATATAATGTGATGTCATATCATATGATGTCATGTCACGTGATTTCGTGTGATGTGATATCATATTATGTCATGTAATATATTGTGATGTCTCATCATATCATGAGATATTATGTGATGTGATGTCATGTAATGTGATCACATTCCATGTTCCGATTATTAAATCGGTAACCCTGTCGATAACTGTTTCAATAAAAATACCGATAACAATATCCATACACATATAGAAAAATACAATGATTATAAAATCGATTAATTCAGCGATAAATATAACAATCGTCAGTATCGATTATTGTACATATCGTTAACAATATAAATGACTAAATCGATAACAAAATCAATTATTTAATCGATTGTTATACCGATAACAATATCCATTATTGTATCGATAACAATATCGATTATTTTATTGATTATTATATCGACTACAATAGCGGTTATTTAATTAATAACAGCATCGATAACAATATCGATTATTTTATCGATAGCAATATCGATCATTATATCGATAAGAATATCGAGTTTTATATCGATAACAATATCGATCTTCATCCTCATCCTTTTGTTCATATTTATCTTTATTTTTGCATATTCCTCTTCACCTTTACCTTAAAG
>NW_016158202.1:74644-93811 GCF_001687245.7 Rhagoletis zephyria | reverse complement strand
ATCTTCATATTTATCTTTATTTCAAAGCTTAATTTCAAATGTGTAGTGAAACAACAGGCGAAACATGTCAAATTGAACATGTTGCAGCAACATCTATACACAATTCGAAAATGTTTAAACGACGGTTTTGGCCTTAATTTTCAGCCAATTGTGAATGCATAAAAACTCTGCTCAACTACGGAAAAATGCCTTTCCAATGGTGTTCTTGGTTTTGAAATCGGTTCGGTAGAATCGCCAAACGAACGGAGACAAAATTTATGTTAGCGTATTAATATATAGATGTGTGTATGTAACGGAATTTCAGATTTTTTTAGCAATGTGGCTAAGGAGTTCATCAATATTTATTCAAAACTAATATATACAGTCACTCTTTAGCAAAAAAGTGGGTTTTTCAAGTAATTTGGCACCGCCCACTTATATGATATATGCGTACTCAAACCAATCCGATTATTCAAAATTGATACATACAATCCAATTTATTCCAAATTGATACATACAATCGCTCTTTAGCAAAAAAGTGGGGTTTTCAAGTAATTTTACGAAAATGGGTGTGGCACCGCCCCATCAATTTTGAATAAATATTGATAAACTCCTATCCACACTGCTTAAAAAATCTGAAATTCCGGTACATGCACACATATAAATTCAAGGCCGTATTTAAGAAAAGTCGCCTAAATTCGACAATTTTTATACGATCGCAATAAATTAGGTATAAGATTATTTGAAAATATGTGGATTTAATTTTAGGTAGTACTCCATATTTTGAAATTGTGGAAATTATCGACGGTCAAAATTTAAAAAATTAAGTGAAATATAGGTCTTTTTTTTAATTTACCCGATAAAAAATCCCAACAAGCCTAGTCCGACAATAGACTATTATACATCATTTAATCCTCTTCTCAGATTATATTCGATCTTTGAAATCGAATAAAAAAACAGTCATTCAAAAACTGGTAAATCTACAAAATCCTCTTTTCTGACCGAAATCGACAGGTCGCGACCTCTAAATGACCATTAAAAAATCTATCAAAATAGGTAATAATATTTCTCATAAAAACAAATAAAATTAGGAAGTAGGGTCTTGAAATTTCCTAAAAAAAGCATTTTCGATGGTCACCCTAGTGTATATAACACATATTACATTAAAAATAGGAATTTAAAAAATGCATTTATGAATTCATTTTTGGCATTCAGTATGCAATAATACTTTTTGTAAAGAAAAAATTTGTTGATTTCTAATTAAAAAAACCACCAAACCAGAGAAAAAACTACCAAACAGCCAAATTCGAAAAATTTAAAAGAAAAACAACCAAGCTTGATTGAAAACAACCAATAGTGGCAACCGTAATTACAACAAACATTCGTCTCATTCTCTCGTTATTTTATTAAGGTTTCATTTCTACCGGATGTGCACCGCACACATGTTTTTTTTATTATTTTCAAACAATTGGTAACAATTTAAAGAAATTTATACATTATTTCCATTAACAAGAAAGTGATTAATATATCAGTACAGTTGAATAAATATTCCTTACAATTTAATAAAGATATATGTACATGCATATGTACATTGGTTTGCCCAAAAAAAAAATAAAATAAAGTCGGAATTTGATTGCTCTCACCCTCTAGGATTGTACTATACCGAAAAAAGTAGTTTTTATTTGGAAATAGAAAAATATTTACGGGTCGCTCAAAGCACTAAAAGTTTTGCACGCATTTTATATGGGCAACAAATAAGTTTTCATATAAATAGTATAGAATTCTTGAAAATCAATATTTTTTTATCGGAAAACGTTGCTTCTCTTTAGGAGACTCCCAATAATAATACCCAACCTCAACCAACCTCTAAATATTTTCTGAAAAAAACAGGGGTATAATTTTTTTATGTATCATTCATTCATTCATTTTATTTAACCCTGCTTATAAACAGCAGGCTTTCTAATAGTTACGTTTGAGTTTACATGTTTAAGAATTGCATTATTATTCAAAACAAGTAAAGAAGTATAAGTTGGAGCGACACCGAACTTTATACACCCGGCGTAGGTATCAATATCGTAATTTGAACTTTCTCTAAATTACCTTTACTTGATAAGCAGGGGTGTTTTTCCCGATTTCAAACGTTTTCGATAATATTTTAAGTTAACTTAATGTAATAATTGAACCAAGTTGTAGAAATCGATAAAGTGATTACCGAGATACACCGTTGTAGTCATAAATTGGGCGGTGCCAAGCCCAATTCCTAAAAGTCTATAACAGTATTTTGTATTGTTAAGAGATTTTTGTAACTATTAACTTGAAGTAAATTAGCGTCCTCAGTTATTCAAATATCGGAGTTTTCGCATTTCTAAAATGCACGCAGCTGTGGATCCTTCACACAATTTTATATCCCTCGAACAACAAGAGCGTTTTAATGCTATAGCTTTAATTTGAGCCAGTCTCTAGGCCTTCTGAGAGCCAAGTTATAACAATTTTAAACCAAACTTCGAAACTGCTGTACTTCTTAGTTTTTACTCCGCAACACATAAGGACAAAAAGACTAATTACGACGACAAAAATAGAAAAATAAAAGTCTTTAAATCTTATCACACATACCTTTCCAATACTCCGTTACAATGTAACATACTAATTTTGACTTTTAACGCAACGCAGCAGCTTAAATAATTTTTTGTTTGAAGCGATAGTAAAATAGTTTCGCTAGTCATTTTATTCTTATTAACAACTATTAGTTTTGTTAACATGGAAAGTGAGGCGTGAGCTATGTACTTTATTTAGCCTTTTTTGTTAATAATATAGTTGTTTGTAAAATGGGTGCAACACCTATTTTATAAATTGCCTTTTCTAATTGAAAAAATTTGAGTTATAAAAAAAGTTCCAACGAGTACAGCAATTTCTCTTCAATAGTTCGAAAACACTGTGGAACAAATTCAGGTTAGCAAAAGTTAGGTCGATTCTGAGAGTGAGAGGTGAAAATAGAGGTTAAATTAGAAGACCCGTATCGCGGCGTTTGTTTATGTTAGTTCAAATTTTTTTTTAATCGACCTTCGAACTTTGCAGTCAAGTGCCGATTTTCAGCATATTGTTTATATGGTTTTTTGGCTATAACTCGTCGACTAATTGATATTTTCTCAATCTGCCAAAGATGAAATTCCAGAATATGTGTTGGACGAAATTATCGACCTTTCTGATGATGATGACGATGACCAATATATTAGAGAGAGCAGTGATGTTGATCCACAGCCGCCTGCTAAACGGCAACTGTCCAAACCATTAATTTAATTTTTTTACTTAAAACTTTTTATAACTAACATTTCAAAATTATATTTTTTTTCTATATTTTTATTATTTCTTTTTCAATGTTTCTTCAAAACCAACACTGAAAAAATTGGTACATAAGAAATGAGAAGTAAATTAATATTAAGCTGGAAAACGCAAGTTTTGTATTATGATTGTTTTCTTTTCAAATGAAATTTATTGGGAAACTGAGAAGCATATTTTAGATTAAATAGAAAGCAAACAAGACTTAGTTTTGTGGAAAATATGTTCAAAAAGCATGAAAAAAAGAAATTTCCAACATTTTGCTTCATAAGCACTACACAAATTTTCAAAATAATTTTTTTTTTTTAATTTTAATTGTTGCACAGGTCCCTAGCAATAATTTGGCTTTAACAGATTGAAAAAATATCAATTAGTCGACGAGTTATAGCCAAAAAACCATATAAACAATATGCTGAAAAGCGGCATTTGACTGCAAAGTTCGAATGTCGATTAAAAAAAATTCGAACTAACATAAACAAACTCACTCTCAGAATCGACCTAACTTTTGCTAACCTGAATTTGTTCTACAGTGAAATCCAACAAACTGGCAATGTAATAAAATTATCGTTTAAAAAACTAGAACCTCTCTATAATAATTGCCATTCGTACTGTGATCAAGTATATAACTTGAGAATAGAAATCGCTGCATCTTTTAGGCGCATCAATATTACATAGTTACATCCCGAGCTAATAAAAGGAAGGTAAAAATATCACGAACTCGTCCCCCCTTTTCGCCCTTCGTTTAATAGAGCATCTTTTTCTTAAGTCGTTTATTGGGACGAATCGAGAAAACAGGAGGACAAAAGTATTTACTCCATATGTATTTGACAGATTTCAATGAAATTTGGTATCCAGGGGGTTTCGTTCCCAGTCATTTTGAAATTGATATCAAATTTTCAAAATTCAAAATGGCGGATACAATATGGCGTGAGATATCTTAAAAAATGCATAGATAATTATGAAGCTTAGTATCCGGAGATTTTCGCATCACTGGTTTCGAAATTGGTATTCAATTTTCAAATATCAAAATGGCGGACCACTTTTCTTTTAATTACATTTTGGTATGCAACTTGGTATTCAGAGATCCTCGTTATCTTGGATTACGAAATTGAAATTAAATTTTCAAAATTCAAAATGGGTTCAAATGGTGCTAAAGGTAATGCATTGCGTTAAAAGTAAAACGCTTATTGTTCGTGACGCCATATTTGATCCGCCATTTTGAATTTTTGAAAATATAATATCAATTTCGAAATCAGTGACGACGAAGATCTCTGGATACCAAGCTTCATAACAATATACGAATTTTTGAGGAAATCTTCCGCCATACTGGGTCCGCCATTTCGATTTTTTTTAATTTAATATCAATTTCGAAACCAGTGTCGACGAAAATCTCTGAATGCCAAGCTTAATAGCAATATAGACATTTTTTAAGAAATCGTTCGCCATATTGGATCCGCCATTATGAATGTTGGAAATTTAATTTAATATTCGAAATCAGTGATGATGAAAATCCCTAAATACCAAATTTCAAAGAAATCTGTCAAATACTTATGGAGTAAACATTTTTGTCGTCCTACATATATTGTCGATTCGTCCCTATGTGCGCAATTAGAAAAAAATTGCGTTATAATTTGGCTCGTAAAGGGCCTAGGGACTGCTACCTTGACTCAAGCTAAAGGCCTTGAATAGCACTAAAACTTACTTGTTGTTCGAGGGATATAAAATTGTGTGAAGGATGCACAGCTGCATGCAAATAAAAAAAATCATTTTTTGAGTTGAGCTGTTAAAATTTTTTTCCCATTTTGAATAGTTGAATCGTGTTACTCGTCTCAAAATCTATAATATTAGTATAATAAAAAATACAAAACAAATTTTTTGGAATAAATCCGGTGGATTTTGCATGTTTTTTTCGAATAACACTATTTTTGCCCAATCATTTTCAGGTCGAAAAGAAATTGTGGCTCAAAGGCAATACTTTTCCGTGAAAGGGAATTACATAAGCTTTCAAAGCCATTTTGTTTCATATCAAAATGTTGCTTCTGTCGAAAGCGCTACGATTAATGGAGTGTTCATGGTATAGCGGCTGATGTTCTGATGAAAACAGAGTTTGTAGATTTAAGCTAACTATTTATTGATCAAAGGAGATACAATATAGGTTACATCAAAAAACGCGTGGAGCTCCGTTACCAACGTATAGCCAGAAGAAAGATTGCGAACGAAGAAGGAAGAGAAAAGCACGACTAACCAGCGACAGCAGAATGTCAGGTGAAACACACCAATGATAATGCAGGGTTGCCTTATGCCGATTGCTAACATTCCCCTTGTCCTAAATTATTGGATAGGTATCTGGAAACGCACTATTTGCTTGCGCGGTCTCTCCGATCGACGGACAGTGGGTACGCCTGTTTGTTCATTGGAGTTGTTATCGCTGTCCTGCGCAAGGGTCGTTGGATGATCATTCCTAGTTTGCTGTGCGTTTTTATGGGTGGTTATATTATTGGGATCTACGTCCCACTCTATCTCATCGTCTACCGGCTCGCAGGTGTGAGGTGCTGCCGGCCATGTAGTATCTCTGCAGGGGATTTCCCTGTGATCGGATTTGGGGTTGAGCGATGCGTATCTAGATATTTACATAGAGCCTTTTCTTTACTTGATGTATCTTTCATTTCCTTTCCAAATGCTTCCTTGAATATTCTTAAGAACCTCTCCGCCAACCCGTTGGATGCTGGATGAAAAGGCGCCGTAGTGAGATGAGTAATGGCATTGCGTTCACAGAATTTTTGAAATTCCCACGATGTGAATTGCGTTCCGTTGTCACTTACTATGGTTTCGGGCAGTCCTTCGATGGCAAATACTTTTTGCAGTGCGGAAATGGTTGCAGTTGAAGTCGTTCTAGACATTTCGAGTGTGTATGGAAATTTGGGGAATCGACTATAATAAGCCACATGCTGCCGAAGAACGGCCCAGCGAAGTCTCATGGTTTTGCGGCTGGCGGCCAAGATGAATAGTGCTGCTTTGGGCTAGCGGCAGTGGTTGCGCAGATCGCGCAGGTATTACACAACTTCTCAATTGCTTCATCGATCTTAGGAAACCATACATAGCGTCGGCTAATCTGCTTCCATCTTGTTTGACCCCAGTGGCCCTCATGAAGCCTAGCTAGGACTTTTGGCTGCAAGGTTGCTGGGACAACCACTCGATTGTGCTGTTTGAAACAATACCTCGCCCTTCTGTAAAGAAAGCGAGTGTCTACGATCAAAATATGATTTAATATTACCTTGCGATTCCGGCAAGGGATGTGGCCACCCATCTTGAATCATTCTTTTAACGACTTGAAGTTGGACATCTTTTTCTGTCTCCTTTGAGACCGTCGATGAGCTAATGGGAAAAGTGTCAAGTGCCGTTTCATTGACCTCATAAACGTTAAGTATTTAATTTTCCCAATAATCGAACTCTAAGTCTTCGCCCATTGGAAGTCGAGCGAGCGCATCTGCGTTGGCGTGTTGTGACGTATTTTTATACCTTATATTGTAGTCGTAGGCTTAATGAAATATTGGAGCCTGTGCAACGTTCCGACAGGTAGCTTTTTATGGGGATGAAATATGGTTACCAGCGGTTGATGATCACTAGTTAGTTCAAACCTACGACCATATAAGTACTGGTGAAAACGCGTGACGCCAAATACTATGGATAGTGCTTCTTGTTCTACTTCCGAGTAGTTTATTTGGCTCTTATTTAACGTTTTGGATGCGAAAGCAATTGGGTTTTCCGACCCATCATTACAGCACCGAGTACGTATTTTGACGCGTCCGTTGCAAGAATTATGGGTACCTTATCGTTGTGGTGCACGAGCTGGGTCGATGTTATTATATCATCTTTTAATGCTGTAAAAGTAGTGTCCTGAGCTTCGACCATTCAAACCTTTGCCCTTGCCTTCTCAAGATATTCAATGCGGACGTTTTGCGGAGAAATTCGGGATAAACTTATTATAATAGTTGATTTTCCCAATGAAAGTTTCTACTTCACGCACGTTTTTAGGCCGAGGCATCATTCGGATCGCCTCTAAACGTTTGGTTGAGGGTTTAATGCCGTTAGCATCAATTATGTGACCGACGTATTCAATTTGCTGACTGGCGAAGGTGCATTTTTCTGGGCGACATCGAAGTCCATTTTCTCTAGCCTTTGAAAAATTCGGCGAACGTTTGCCACATGATTTTCACCATTTTCTCCAGTAACGATCACATCATCCAGATATACTGCGTAGCCAGGCATGCCTGCTATCAGTTGCTCCATAGACCGTTGGAAAATTCTAGGGGCGCAAGAAATTCCAAACGGCATCCTTTGATACTGGAATAACCCAAAGGCTATGTTGATCACCATGCATTTTTTTGAGCTCTCAGATAGCTCGATTTGGTGATAACCGTCGCTGAGGTCTATCTTTGTAAAATATTTACCTCCTTGGAGTTTGTACAATAGTTCCTCTATCCGGGGGATGGGGTAGCGATCTACTTGTATTTGGGAGTTAAGGCCTACCTTAAAATCAGCGCACACCCGTATTTTGCCACCCTGCTTCCGTATCCCCACAATGGGCGCTGCCCATTCGCTGGCCTTAATGGGCTGTAAAACGTTAGTACTTACTAAGCGATTCAGTTCAGCCAGTACTTCATCGTGAAATGCGAAGGGTAAGTTGTACGGGTTGGAGAACTTTGTCTTTGCGCCAGCCCTAACATTAATTTCAGCTTTAAATGTATGTAGAGCATAACCCAAGTCCGCCTCCGAAAAGAGTAGGGTATTCTTTGGCTAGACCCTCGAGGGATTTAGCTAGTTGGCTACTTGATCGGGGCTCTGTTGAGGATGAGAAACATTGATTTGCTTCTAGATTACTTGGGATATCTATATGAAACCTAATTTACGGAACCAATCTACGCCTAGAATATTGGAGGACTCGTTATCCACTACCACAAGCGGTAGGGTTTCATGCATATTATTACAGTGAACGTTCACCATGGTTATACCTTTTAATGGTAATTGATGTTCGCCGTATGTCTTTAGTACTTTACTAGTACACACGCATTTTGGCTTTCCAAGCATCTTATAACCGTCGATTCCGACCAAAGAGCATGATGCACCCGTATCTACTTGGAAACTGAGACTTTTACCATTTACATGGAGTTTAACTTCAATTTTCCTCGTAGTATTAAAGACATTTACCACGCTGATATTTTCGAAAGTTGGTTGGCTAATATCATTAACTACATTAACTTGCTTGGACTTCGATGTCTTACGCTTTTCGGTAGATTTGCATACTGACGAAATATGTCCGGGCCTTGAAGAGCTGTTGCATTTAGTCTTCCTTTTGAAATAAATGGAGTCATTTCGCAAATGTGACGTACCGCACCCAGGGCATGATTTAAGCGCTTTTTCTGGGGAGCCACGTGAAATATTACTCCTTTTCCATTTGCTATCCGCGCGGTTGAATGATCTGCTTCTAGAAGCACCAACTTTATTTCTTTATTTACTACCGCAGGCTCAGATTCCTTCATTGCAGAACAAGTTCGAACCGTTCACTCATAAATTGACGCTATCTGTAGTACCTCTTCCAACGTTGGATTTGTTTTCTGTAACGCGGCAGTCCTTACCTTTTCATGCGGTGTGTGCATTACAATCATGTCCCGTATTTTACTGTCAACATACGATTCAGCGCATCCCGTTTTGCAGCATGTGAACATACAGTCTTTCGAGGCGACCCGCAACTCGGCTACCCAATCCGAGTATGTCTGGTCCATTTTCATTGTGGTACGATAAAACTTGAAGCGTACCGCTAGCACGTGTTGCTTCTCAATGAAATGGTAATTTAAAGCCGTGGTTATCTCCTTAAAAGTTTTTTCTTTTACTTTACCATCAAAAAGCTTTTGTAACAACTCTAAATTGTCTGCTCCAACCCAACTGAGTATACATGCGCGTCTCGTTGGCTCTTCCGTCACCCCATTAGCCAGAAAATGTTGCTTTAACTGGAGTATGTATGTACTCCATCAATCATTGGATTTATTGAATGAACGAAAATTGGGTATGGCCGTTTGCCGCTCCCCAGCCACTTTATTTTCGCGAATAGTCTTTTCGAAAAGATCTATATTTTCCTTTATCATGCTCGCTATAAATGCTTGATTCGAGGCCTGCAATTAATTAAGCACCTGCTTCAGCGCTTCGGCATCCATGTCGTAGACAAATAAGGTTACGCCCGGGTTATATATGCTGGATTCCTCGTCGCCAGATAAATGTTATAGCGGCTGATGTTCGGATGAAAACAGAGTTTGTAGATTTAAACTAACTATTTATAAATCAAAGTAGATACAATATAGGTTACATCAAAAAACGCGTGGGCTCGGTTACCAACGTATAGCCAAAAGAAAGATTGCGAACGAAGAAGGAAGAGAAAAGCACGACTAACCAGCAACAGCAGAATGTCAGGTGAAACACACCAATGATAATGCAGGGTTGCCTTATGCCGATTGCTAACAGTTCAAAACGTCCATTGTGCATTTATAAAGAGTAGATCTATACTAATATATATTTAGAAAGCCGTTTTTTCTGTTCGCAAAGCTCGAGATCGACTGTATAGATTTTTTTTGAAATTTCGGTTATAGGCTCTGGACGGGCTTCTCATTGTCTTAGGTTTAAATACTTTAAAATTCCTATAGAATCTAACATACATGCCCACGTAACAGCGCTGCTCACCCGCAAATCACAAATGAGAGCGCCCTCTGCTGTTAATTCGTACGGAATACAGCGCAAAGCAAGAGTTATGTATACATATGCATACGTGCTAATGTTAACGTTAATGTTGTTTCTTATGTTAAAAAATAAATATGTGTGTCCAGTTCATGGAGAAATAATGGTTGCGTTCCCCAACTTTTCTGGGTTAAAACCTGTAAAACTGTCAAAAAGCAAAAAAAAAGCCAGAGAACCGAGTACGGTAAATTCTTGCAACTTCTTACGAGTTAGGGAACGGAACTAATGTAGGCAATGTAGGGTCGTTTATGTTGCCACAAAGAGCAACTATGCGGAATGAAATGCGGACAATTTCGAAGCAGATTTTAAAAATGCACACACTTAATATAATGTCAGTGTGAGCAGACGTGTTTTTGTGGCGCTGCATCGAATCTCGCTTTTAAATCGTAATTCCCGGTCATTTATAGTAAATAATATATCTACTAGCAGCTTGTGTCAGCATCAATAGCTACAGTTGATCGACGGTCACTTTACTTGCATCATTTTGCCTATTTTCGCTTTTTAATAATAAACAATATTCCCTGAGTGCAAATATGTCAACAAGAAAAAGTTCCCGCAATACCTCCTCTCCGCAACAAACTCCAGTTGAAAACAGTTGAAAGGTATTAGCAGTCCGACAACGGTGAGTTTGCTTGAGAGGCTGGAAAAGAAATTAGATTTTTCCATGAGCACTATCATCTCGAAATTACATGAGAGCGAAGAGCGTGTCATGCAGAGAATAGGTGAAGTCGCTGCTGAGCTATCAAACATAAAAGCCGCCATGAAGAAGCTGGATGAGAGAGTGAGTGAATTAGAAAAACTCAATGGCGAAGGTGGTGAACAAAACAAAAACGATCAAGCTCTATGCCAACATGTTGATAACCTGGAGAACGCGCTGGTGTCGACAGACGTGATTGTGTTTGGTGTACCTAGTGTGGCTGGTGAGAACCTAATTTCGATGTTCTCACGGCTATGCTCGAAAATTAATATAGCCCCACTTGCCATCCGCTCAGCTTTTCGTACGCGTAAAAACAACAGCTCCACTAAGCACCCTCCGATTATCTACAAACTAAACTCAACCTATGATCGCTCACTTCTATTCAAAGCGATTGCTGGGGCATTTAAATCTGGGCGTAAGTCGTTTACTCTCCGCGATATTGGGGTTGATGCTGATGAGAAGTTTTTCGTGCACGAATGTCTCACAAAAAAGAATCGTGATGTTATGCATTATGCGTCCAATATGAAAAAGCAAAAACGTTTGGTGAGTGCATTTACGATTCATGGGCATGTCTATGTGAGGAAGCACCCGGATAGTGAAGCAGTTAAAGTACTTGACTCTACAAGCGTAGATCGCATCGCAGCCGCTACTTAAATCCTAATATACTTTTGTTTGTCTGTGTATATTCTTGTGATGTTAAGTGATTCTGCCTTATTATTATTAATGTCCACTTGTAAGAGAATCTATGCCTATTTATTGCTCCCTCTTATTAATTTTCTCTTCACTTCATATTGCATACATTTTCTCTTCTTGACCTGCCGCTCTCAAGCATCTTTTATTTATCTTCGATTTGATCGATGACCCTAGCGTACACACTAACAAAGACAATCTTAGGCTGGCTCGAAATTTAACGTGCAAGTATAATAAAGGTTTTAATATCTGCCACTTTAATGCTGGAAGCTTAACAATTGACAAACTAGATTATTTAAACAATATTTTTTATGAAAGTAGCATCGATGTGATATGTGTAACCGAGACGTGGTTCAAATTATGTATTCAGAGTTCAACATATGCTATGTGCGATTTCTCGCTATTAAGGAATGACAGATCCACTGGGTGCAGAGGTGGTGGCATAGCCATATATTATAATTCCAAGCTCAAATGTAAAGTTTTGCATAAGTCTCTCTGTTCAGATGTTGTTGAGTGTATGTTTGTAGAATTTAATGATAATGTACAGAAGTGTCTTGTTGTTTGTGTATATAACCCACATAAATGTAATGATCTAACGTCAACCTTTACGAAAATTCGTGAACTGTCTGTAAACTATGTTCATGTCCTCGTATGTGGTGACTTTAATGTAGACATTTTATGTAACAATGCCAGGTCCAAGCACTTATTGAGCAGCTTTAATTCTTGTGGTATCAATATTGTTAATAAGTATGCGACACGCTTTGCACCTAACTGTAAGGCAACTATGTTGGATCTCTTTGGCACCAGTGAGGTTAATAATGTAAACCATGTGGATCAATTTCCATTAGCCGGTATTTCTGACCACGAATTAATTTATTTATGTTACAATTTAGAATTCAAGAAAGCACAACAAATAACCCATTTGACTTATAGAGATTTTAAAAATATAAATATTTCTGCCTTAAATGATGAATCGAGTTCTCTGGGCTTTAATTTCTGCTGGCGCCTCTCAGATATTGACGAAAAATTAGAGCATTTTACTAAGCTGGTAAAATATTTGTTTGATAAGTATGTCCCTCTCCGTAAAATTAAAATAACTTGCAATAGAAAACCCTGGTTCACCAAATCAATTTTAAATCTTATAAAGGACCGAAATAAAGCGTATAAGTATTGGAAGCGTAATCCTGTAGCTGAACGCTGGAATAGATACAGGGATTTACGAAATGTAGTAACTAGAAACTTACGCGCGAATAAAAGATTGTATTTGCAGAGTAAATTTAATGAAACAGTTTCCACGAAAGATTTATGGAAAAATCTCAAGTCGTTAGGAGTCTGCGTGAAAGACAAGAAAGCATGCACGATTGATGCAAATGTAATGAACTCATACTTTTTAGGGGTAAATAAGCAGCAAACAAGTGAGTCATCCTTTAAAACTAACCAAAGTCTGACCTGTAATCCTACAGTTAAATTTACATTCAACTCAACCACTGAAAATGAAATTATCAACTGCATATATGCCATAAAATCGAATGCTATTGGCGTGGATGGTCTTAGCCTACGCTTTCTAAAAATAATCCTTCCTTATGCACTCCCCTCAATTAGCCATATTTTTAACTTCATTTTGACGTCGTCAACATTCCCTAGTCAGTGGAAAGTCGCAATCGTTTTTCCGACCCCTAAAGGCAAGCTGTGTGACTCCCCCCAAAACTATAGGCCCATCAGTATAATACCAGCGCTATCAAAAGTTTTTGAAAAAATTATTTGTAAACAAATAGTGTCGCATTTGAATAATCACAACCTGTTATCTGAGTACCAATCTGGCTTTAGATCTGGGCATAGTTGTACTACTGCAATAGTGTCGCATTTGAATAATCACAACCTGTTATCTGAGTACCAATCTGGCTTTAGATCTGAGCATAGTTGTACTACTGCAATGGATGGATAGTTGTACTATGGTAATGGATGATATCCGCCCCGCTTTTGATAATAAAATGCTCACTATATTGGTTCTCTTGGATTTTTCAAAAGCATTTGATTCTGTTAATCATAATATTTTACTAGCTAAGTTACAAGATTATTTTGGTTTCGACTCAACGTCAGTAAAATTAATAAAAAGCTACCTCTCCATCTTTATTAATGATATTGTCAACTGCTGTCAAAACTCTTCAATACATCTATATGCTAATGATACCCAGATCTACCTTTCGCGTCCTATTGGTCTTGGCGAAGATTTAGTATGCAGATTAAATGATGACCTAAAGAGACTGTGTAGCTGGGCCAAGACAAATGGCCTTTGCTTAAATGCAGCAAAAACACAGGTCTTACCTATATCTCACGACTCTTTCGATCTGAGTGACCTATAGTCCTGGACGAAACCATAATTACTTTTCAATCTGTTGTAACTAACCTGGGATTTAAAATGAACTCTCGACTAACTTGCACAGATCACATAAGCCATAGCATTTCTAAAATCTACCACATCCTCAGAAATCTCTGGAATAGCTGCTATTGTCTACCGACTAACATAAAACTTCAATTAGTTAAGACACTTATTGTTCCTCAAATTTCTTACTTTGAGTTAGTATATAGCAATCCCGACTACGAATCTAAAAATAAACTAAACCTAGCTTTGAATAATGCTGCGAGATTTATGTATAGCAAGCGAAAATTTGATCACATCTCGTTATATACTAAAAGTATTCTCTGCTTTAGTTTAGATAATTACTTAAAAGTACCAAAATATAAAACGTTAACGGTCTCCAGACTATTCTTTGTTAGTGTTGTCAGACTATGGAACTCATTACCACTTTCAATTAAAAACATAAATTCAGCTAGATGCTTTAAGACGGCAGTTACAGAACTTTTTACTTAGTTCTATGTTTTCTCATCGTTTATGTAACTCTTGTTCACCTACGTCATACTATTTCTTACCTTGTTTTCATGGTTGGATAAACCTTAGAATTTAATTTANCTCATCGTTTATGTAACTCTTGTTCACCTACGTCATACTATTTCTTACCTTGTTTTCATGGTTGGATAAGCCTTAGAATTTAATTTAAGTTTAAGATTAAAATTTGTAATTGAATTGTAAAAATGTACAAAAAAAGACTTAATATCTTACCGTACTTTTGAGATAAATAAATAAATAAAATAAAAAAATAAATGAATAAATATAACTCTGAACTAATTACCGTCGTTGGCTAAAAAATAGTAATTCAAGTTGGCAAATAAAGTCCCAAAATAACATTTTTGAAAAGCCCTCCGCACTATGCCTGAAAACTTAAACAGACCAATCGTTAAGGGCATAAGTCTTTTCTATAAAAATGTTTCTTGGAAATTTCGACAATATCTATGTGAGTGAGAAAACAGTATTTGTTGCATGCGAAAGTATAGCTGTTTCTTTTTACTGTATCAGTTCTTATTTCATTCCCCATACGTATATAATTACGCATAAAAACCCTGCTGATATGTTTTTATGTACGTAAGTGAGCGCAATATTAAAAGCAGCCATACCATCTATGTATGTATATCGCAAAGCTCGATAACGGCTGAATCGTTTTTTTTTTTTGAAATTTCGGACACTTGCTGCAGACGTTCAAAGGATGGTTATCGGCTACCAAAAATCTCGATATATAAAAGGGGCATGGAACCTTCCATACAAACCGAATTTTTCATACTCAATATCTCTGGATATATTCATGGTAGCGTTCTAGAACTTGTTGCGGAGATATATGAAATCCATCCCATACTCTTGGAGAAAAATTGGAGCTTTAGAAAAAGGCGGCGTGGTACCTCCCATACAAACCGAATTTTTCATACTGCATATCTCTGGAAGCATTTATGGTAGAGTATTGCAACTTGGTATAGAGATATATGAAATCAATCCCATACTCTTGGATAAAAATTGGAGGTATTGGAAAAGGGCGCGTGGCACTTCCCATACAAACCGAATTTTTCAAACTGCATATCTCTGGAAATGTTCATGGTAGAGTACTGAAACTTGGTGTGGAGATATATAAGATCAATCGCATACTCTTTCAGCTCTTTCAGAAAAATTGGAGCTATTGGAAAAGAGGACGTGGTAGCTCCCATACAAGCCGAATATTTCATACAGCATATTTCTGGAAGCGTTCATGGTAAAATTTTTGAACTTAATACGGAAATATATGAAACCAATCCCATACCCATGTACAAAAACTGGGGTTATTGGAAAAGGGGCGTGGCAGAACCTATACGAACCGAATTTTTCATACTGCATATCTCTGGAAATGTTCATGGAAGAGTGCTGGAACTTGGTGTGGAGATATATGCAATCAATCGCATACTATTTCAGAAAAATTGGAGCTATTGGAAAAGAAGGCGTGGTACCTCCCATACAACCCGTACAATTCATACTGCATATTTCTGGAAGCGTTCATGATAAAATTTTTGAATTTGGTACGGAAATATATAAAATCAATTACATACTCATGGAAAAAAATTGGAGTTATTGGAAAAGGGGCGTGGCACCTCCTATACAAACCGAAATTTTCATACTTTACATCTCTGGAAATGTTCATGGTAGAGTACCGGAACTTGGGATGGAGATAAATATGTTAAATCAATCGCATACTCATGAAGAAAAATTCGGGCTATTTGAAAAGGGGGTGTGGCACCTCCCATTTAAACCGATTTTTTAATAATAAGTATCTCTGAAAGCTTTCATGGTAGAGTACTGGAACTTTATACGGGCGTGGCACTTCCCATACAAATCGCATTTTTCTTATTGCATTTCTCTAGAATTGTTCTTAGTAGAGTACTGGAACTTGGTGTGGAGATTTATGAAATTAATCGCATAGTCATGGAGAAGATATGGAGCTATTTTAAAAGGGGGGGTGGCACCTACCATACAAGCCGAATTTCATACTGCATATCTCTAGAGGTATTCAAGGTACAGTCCTGGAACACTTCGTATGGAAATATATGAAATCAATCCCATACTCATTGAGAAAAATGGGCTCTTTGAAAAGAGGGCGTGGCAAAGTACAAACGTACAAACTTTTACTTATCTTTTAATATGTATTTAATTCTTCTGTAGGTTTATTTGTGAGTGAATTCCTAATTGCCTGGAGGTATTTTAACAAAGTTTTGTGTGTATGTTTGAGTGGGTCTCTGGATAGTTTACTTTCACATTTTAATCCGTTGAGCATATCGAACTCTCGTGCGTTACGATTGGCCCAATGGATGTGAGCTGCCAATATTATTATGCGTGGTAAATCGCAAATCATCACCTGTCGAAATACCTTAAAAACCAGTTTCATGAAAGAAAATATATTTTTTTAATTGAATTTAATATAGAACGTGACAGAAAAAAAAATTATTTTTCACCTAAATTATTTCGCGAAACTGGCTTTTGGGGTATTTTGTCTCAGTCTATGTATGTATATTGTATTTCTGTTGGACAAGGATATGCATCCAATTTGAAATTGCCACCAACTATAAGATAAAGTTTTTAGGGCACATTCACTATAGATCCGGATCATTGTTGCCTCCACGGAACTTCTCATGGACATAACAGTTTCGTTCGGTTATTTAAGGCGGCAAACGACCACCAAACCATAGTCTTAGCCGATAAATGTGCCAGTACAAATGTGGATTGTTGGAGAAAATGTTGGACCAAAATGTTTAAAGTAAAAATCTAATTTTGGGCGGGACGAAGTTCGCCGGGTCTGCTAGTAATATAATAAATAAAATCTCTATCAAACTAGGGCGTACAAAATTTTTGATCAGTAGTCCCTAAATGAATAATAAATTTCGCCTGGATTGCACTGCGTATGTAAAGCATTTGGGTCTATTTTGTAAACCAGGCCTTTGATACAAAACCTTATCTGATACTTCGTGAACAGGCGAACTTGAGCTAAAATTTTATTAAAAATTTAACTTACTTATCCATCGTTGCAAGCTAAATAAATTCCCGCCAGAGTACATTCAGATTACAGATATTTCCGCCTTTCATTATTATTTGCTTCCGCACTTTCAACTCATTCACGATTTAAATTCACACACTTGCAGTGTAGCCACTTTGCTAGAAATCCCCAAAAACGTGATAACTTTTTCACTGTTCTCGACGAATTTAATAAAGGAACTTGGCCAATTTGCTAAGATTTCTTGTTGCCGCAATGTCATGTTCACAATGATATATAAGTTTCCATTTCTCCTTGTTTACAAAGATTTTCTTAATTTTTTTTTTTGCGAGCGATATAGTCTTAAATATGGATATTTATTTGGTTATCTTCTAATTGTAGTTAAATTGAGCTCAGTGTACCGAATGTACCTTTTAGTTCAAAAATTTGGAAAAAGATATAATTGTACCTACTTTTCAATACCGTACATATACAGGGTGTCCCAGAAGTAACCTGCCAACCTTTAGGGGAAGGTAGATGCGGGGGGGAGCTCCCTAATAAACAAAAAAATTTCAGGTAAAAGTGTCACTGTTTTTGAAATATGTTAATTTTTTTGAATATTTTCTTTAACAGCATCTACAAACCAGGCTATACTTAGTAAATTTTTTATGTAAAATACCTCCAGATAGTTGCTTCTTCATACTCAAATGCAATGCAGTTAANATAAAATTAGGACTATTTCTGGATTTTTAACTTTTTGATATTTTCTTCCCCAACTTTGACTTATCTCTGGCGAAAAAAAATGTACTGAGCTATAACTTTACATTACATAAGAAATTTGCTCATTTAATAAGCATTTCNATTTTCAGGTAAAAGTGTCACCGTTTTTGAAATTTTTACATTTTTTTGAATTAAAAAAAAATCGTGCCTTTCATGTATTTTCTTTAACAGCATCTACAAACCAGGCTATACTTAGTAAATTTTTTATGTAAAATACCTCCAGATAGTTGCTTCTTCATACTCAAATGCAATGCAGTTAAAATATATTAAGGAGCCATCATAAAATTAAAACTATTTTGGGATTTATAACTTTTTGATATTTTCGTCCCCAAATTTGACTATCTCTGGCNCCTTTGCACTATTTACCATGTCATTGGTCGGTAACAAGAGCAACTTAAATTTACACNCTTGCTGTAATGCCAGAGCTGCTCAAAGACTCTACGCAGAGCGATACCCATAGAGAAATATATGAAGGTAAGCGATTTTTACACTTTTCTTGTTTGCTTGCTTGTTAACTATCATTTTTCGCTTTTTCAAGGTCGCATACCTGGAAGGCGTGGCGGCGAAACAGGACGTCCTGCAACGGTAGATGTTGAAGTTATGTTAGAGGAAGTGGAACTAGGTCCATCGACTACAGGGAGAATGATAGAAAGACGGACGGGAATACCAAAATCTACAGTTCACAAAGCTTTAAAAGACCATCGATNCTCGATCGCCAGACCTGAATCCATTAGATTTTTTCTACTGGGGCTGTCTTAAGGACAAAATTTATTCAAAAACAATTCAAAACGAAGAGCATTTGCGGGAACAAATAAATGGAGCTGCTGCTGAGATAGCCCAATTGAGTTTAAGATCTCTAAAAGCGTCTTTTCTTAAAAGGTGCCGAGCTTGTATTAGAGTAGAAGGTCGCCAATTTGAGTATATTTTATCAATAAATGAATAAATTTTTCTTCAAACAACTCATGTATATTTTAGTTCACGTGAACCCATCCTTCACGAAAAAAAAGGATAGATATA